>NW_024065071.1:300820-348406 GCF_009727055.1 Benincasa hispida
TTCCGTAAGTGTGACCCGCCATTTTAAGCCCTAGAGGTCTGTTCCAAAAGGCCAATCCGAAGGGAAAAAATCCGATTGGGGCAAAATCTAAAGCGACCCTATCCATTTCTGGAGTTCACCTTGATATTGACCAACTGCACAAAACCCATCCGAAGGGGGCTGCTTCGAAGGCGACACGAGGGCGTACAGAATTATCTCACGGTGTGAACCAATGACAGAGACCATAGGACGTGTTGACACACACCCTTTACCCACTTATTATAAATACTCTCTCCATCCACCTTGATACTAACTCATGCAAACACCATCCGAAGGGGGATGCATCCTGGACATCTCAAGGCCAAGCATGAATCTCACGGTGTGAACATACAGAGAGAAACGTGAGTGGAATCATAGATATATCTGATACGTCTGCTCCTTCCACTGAGTATTTTATAATCTAAGGTTTAGTTTACTTAGAAAAAACATGGCTAAGGATTTTTACTTAGTGAATTTTAGGTTTTCCCAAGAGTAACTTTTACCTTGGATAGTTGAACAACTTTTGATCATCATCCATTAAACTCTTTAACGGAGTCTTTAACCAAATCTTCACATGCTTGTTGAAAATCTATCTAATTCACCTTTTCAGGTAGATTTCCAAGTAGGGGTGTTAAGTTTTTGTCAACTTAAGAACCCCAACCTAGCCAGAACCCGCCTTAGACAAAAGGTCCCTTATAGATAGGTTTACAACAAATTTGATCTTTTATTCAACCAATTTAATCCTATTAAACCGATTTTAAGAGATTAATCTAGGTTACTAAACTCTTTAGAACCATTTGAACTTAGGTCTATCTCAATCCAATTTTAAAACCCTTTTAAAAAAAATTTAAGTTCACCCTAAGTCCGCATGCAACTCCGAATTATTGATTTTAGGTCTAATTTCCTTTATAACACTTATAAACAGAAACAACCACCACAATGTGAAGCTAACACATGCAAGGCATTCATAACGATTATAAACGGCCTAAGTGTCATGCTCAATGCATTGTCCATTCATTGCTACTTCTTTTATATAACACTTATACAAAACGGCAATGAAACAAGCAAAACATGCTTCCATTCACCCTTAGACTATAACAATTATAATAAAAGGATGATGCATGATAATGCTCAATGCATGCAAAATATAACTCTTATATTTCATGATGCATGTGCATGCTTTCAAGTAATTTCTTCATGCAAGATTATAATATTTATAATACATAATTCATGAGTAGTTGCACAACCTAAGGTAGGTTTTTAACTATATGACAAACACTTTGACATATTAGTACCATACATCACATGTATAAGCAATAAAAGTTGATGAACTGAGTAAAATTGCCTTAAAACACAAAAAAAGAAAGCTAACTATTACAAAGACAAGGAGTCTCTGATTCAAACAGACGAATCGGGTCTTGAACCGCTTAGCAAAGCATCGCTTCTCCAACCATCCATCATGTACTAAGCACCCCGCGATTGTCTACATGATAAAACAAACCCTTCATTCTATCACTTATCAGTGCTCCCAGAGCTAAACGATCGTTTAGCATTTACTATACAATCGTCTAGAAAAATCCAAACGATCGTTTAGTTATTACTACACGATCGTGTACCTTTACTAAGCAATGAAGCCTAAAGTACATGATCGCTTAGCGCGCTCCACACAGCGCCCGCCTTTCGTGATCGTCTAAGCGATTACGATGTCGTGAAGCACCATCGCCTAAGCGATTGCTTAGCTAGTGTCTCCGTATCATATACGTGCGATCGCATAGGTAGTAACTAAGCGATGAAGCTTGCTAACTACACGATTTTCTAGCGCGTGCCTTCTACTGAATGCTAACTACAATCGCCTACCTCCAATGCCTATGCGATCGCGCAACCAATGCTACGCAATATGGTAAACGATTTACTCCATCGCTTAACATTAGCTAAACAATCGATTAGAAAATACTACACGATCATCTAGAACAAAAAATCTAAACGACCGCTTAATAAAATCCCTATGATCATTTACCTGAGGCTACACGATCTGACCAATGCTTGATCTTCTTTGTTGAGATCCGCATTGCTATGCGCCGAAGCTTCATCACGAACGACTCGATGAACTCGAACTTTTCGAATTACAGACTCGATTGCAAAGTTAATTTTTTTCAAAAACACAGGAGCCCTTACAATTAACAATTTGTAATACCGAAAGCTTTAACAAAAAGAAAATTTAAACTCGAAACATTCATCATATTCATCCACAAATGCAGAAAATGGTTAACTACAAATGCAAAAACCCACCGCAACTGTAAAAAAACGTTCAATTCAGATCTGTAATTTGGAATATCAGAGAACCTGGCTCTAATACCAATTGAAGGAAATCAGAAATGATGATTTCCATGAGCAGCGGAATAAGACTATTCCAAATTACAATCATGAATGAACATATATTTACAGTCGACTTTAAACAAGCAGTTATGCAAATCATACAAAAATTACAGCATGAAAATCTCAAATGAAAAATGAGAAAAACTCTACGCACATAGGCAGAAACATGTCCACGCTCCGATACGCGACTCTTATCGAACAACAGCAACTAGGAGCGCTCAATCATTTACACAACCGAAACTCCACATGGAACACAACACGAAACACTTTTTCCACGCTGTGTCCTCAACGATCCTCCTCTAGTCACGAAACTCCTTCTGCAACACGTACGTACCTCCACAGCACCACTCGGAACTTGCAGTATGTTCGAGTTGTGTCTGACACCGCCAACAAGGTGACCTTTTGGTATTCTCGGTGTGAGGAATCTTAGAGGGAGTGGGCTCTACTCGGAATCTTGATATGAGGCAGACGAAAGGGAGGCAAACAACCAATCGCGTACACGATTGGCGCAAGTGGGAGATGGTTGAGACCTATCGTATAGGTCATGCCCAAAATCATTTAGATAAAGCTATGCGATTCATCTACAAAAGCTTTGCTATCGTTTAGCTCATCGTTCTAGCTCGGTCTATCGCCCTACAGACATAACACCCCCCCCCCCCCCCCCCCCCCCCACCCCCCCCCACCCCCCCCCCCCCCCCCCCCCCCTCCCCCCCCCCCCCCCCCCCCCCCCCCCCCCCCCCCCCCCCCCCCCCCCCCCCCCCCCCCCCCCCCCCCCCTCCCCCCCCCCCCCCCCCCCCCCCCCCCCCCCCCCCCCCCCCCCCCCCCCCCCACCCCCCCCCCCCCCACCCACCCCCCCCCCCCCACCCCCCCCCCCCCCCCCCCCCCCCCCCCCCCCCCCCCCCCCCCCACCCCCCCCCCCCCCCCCCCCCCCCCCCCCCCCCCCCCCCCCCCCTCCCCCCCCCCCCCCCCCCCTCCCCACCCCCCCCCACCCCCCCCACCCCCCCCCCCCCCCACCCCCCCCCCTCCCCCCCCCCCCCCCCCCCCCCCCCCCCCCCCCCCCTCCCCCCTCCCCCCCCCCCCCCCCCCCCCCCCCCCACCCCCCCCCCCCCCCCCCCACGACGTTTTTTACCTTGGGCCAACGATCGTCTAGCAAAGCTTTGCGATCGTTAGTAAATACTGCACGATCATTAGCTCATACCTGACACGATCGTTTTAGCTCGCCCAGTTCGTCGTTTAGTTAAATCTTAATTTACTTGACGACTCGTGAGTTTCTTTTTCGCGAGAGAAAACTAAAAAAAGCTTTTTCAAATGTTTTTGTAAAACTTTTTCAAATATGAAACCACTTTTCTCTAATAACTCACGGTTTACATGATCCAATAACCACCCACTACTTGGTTATTTAAAATAAAAAGTATTAATTATCCAATAATTAATATTATTATAAATATAAATGATAACCAATTTTATCGTACTATATATTTATAACTATAGTTTTAATATTTCACTTCATGAAAACATTATAAAACCATTAGTCTTTTTCTTTTCCATGTACTTAAATGTAAATCTCATTTACATCAATCATCCACTAGATGTATGCTTATACATCAAAACGATTATATCATATATAATCAAAATACCTCTTGTCAATTTGAACATTTCAAATCAACACCAAAGAATGATCCTCAACAGATTCCAAGCTACCCAAGGCGACCTCATGGACCTGTAGCTCTGAAGCTCCAACGGTACGTGAATAACTAACTAAATTCTTTAGTCATGGGATCCACCATCCATTAACTGCCAAACACTCAATTAAAGACCAATAGCTGAACTCTCCTTACTACAAATATATTATGTGTCCATCTTAACCAATCGACAGGCGACAACCCTTCACAGATCGCTCGTAAGTACAGCTGGGCCATAACTGTTATGCCCCTGTAGTTACATCTGTGTCCTTAAGTACCACTGATCCCTCTAATGAACATAAGTCATAGTCCTACTATAACTGAGTCTTCTTTCCAAAGAAAAGTTGTGGCAACTATGTTCAAGCCCCAGAATCAGCCCTTAAGAGAGCAATCTCTCTACTTATCCCTGCTCCGAGAAAGAAGTCAATTCCATCTTGTGGATTGAGTTCTCAGCTCCCAGATCAGACAAGTCCTTAAAAAGATAGGCATGTTGAGTTTGCAATCTGGCCACTCTCACCCATACTAATCAAAGGACCGTCCTTAAAGGCAGGAGTTCCCAAAACACTCAGGATTGAGGTCATGTCACCTATGGTCATTTAGGTGAGATGCAAGTCTCTAGTATCAACGGTGTTATATACAAAGTTTAGTCATCTCGTGGTCCAGATCTTATACAAACTCACCCCCGCTCCACGTCTCCACACGAATGGTCAGGATCTACCATCTGTAGTAGTTTACAACACTTGCAAACTTCTACAAAGCAGGTCATATTCGTAGTGTCACCAAGATCAGGTATCCCACCTTAATCCTTATATTACAGACCGATTTAGGTTATCACTTAAGGCATGATCCACTTGTATATCATATATACATGCTTAAGTTCACATAAGATAACCAAGGATCTTTATTTATTGGATATGCTAGAATTAAATAACACTTGTTTTATTCATTGAACAATGTGTATATTTACAAAACAACGAGACTCCGAGAGAATTAGGACACCAGTCCCAAAGTTCTTTAGAATCCTAGAGAATTGCAAGATAACTTTGTTGGTGGTGTTCTTCTTCTTTGGAGATGTTAGAGATCGTTGATAACGGTGGAAGAGGAAAGCTAGATGAATTAACAATTGTGAGTTTTGATTTCTTCTCTTCTTCCTCTTTTCTAGCAAACTTATAGTGTTTTTTTTTAATGTTTATTGTAAAAAAATACATGTTTTATTTTACTGTTTTTTTTTTTCATAAAAATTGAATGTCTAAATGCAAATTGTTGGGTTTTATGTCCTAAAACTTATGATTTGTAAACAATAAAACTTATTCTGGCAATTCAATAAGTTGTTATTGAATATATGAATTGCTTTTTCTGTTTTAGAAATAAATCCAATAAACTAAAAAGATCCATGATTATTACATGAGTACTTGAACTTTATGTGGAGACATAAAAGTGGATCAGGTTCGAGTAAATAGTTAAAATGATCTGTAGTATATGAATAAGGTTGGGTGTCTTATTCTGGTAACACAATTGGATGCAGCCCACTCTGTAGTTATTACAAAGAGTTGTAAAGTACTAAGACAAAGTGATCCTAATGCGTTCATGTCATGACATGAGGAGTGGGGGTGTCCTATGCAATGAGTTTGTACAAGATCGGATCACGAAGTAAATAACTCTTACTTTATGACGATGTTACTGTTTAAGACTAACTATTTCAAAGCGACGATGTAGGTAACTTGACCTAAATCCTGAGCTAACTATGAACTATTGTTTATCCGGGATTATCTTTAGATTTGCATAGATGAGGGCTGGGTAAACAGCGTCGGCTCAATAAACCTCCATTTTAGGGGTAAGATCGGATAGATAACTGGGGACATAGGGTGTAAGATGTAATTCACTTCTATCCGCTTTTAGGGATAGTAGAGAAGTTTTTTCCTTAAGTGCTGGCTCCAAGTCTTGAACAAGGGGCCCCACCCTCTCATTGGCCCGAGAGGGTCTCGATTTATTTATCAAATAAAAAACCAATTGTTCATTAGAGGGTCCGTAGAACTTAAAGAACAAGAGGGGTAAAACAACCATTTGACCCAACCGTTATTACAAACAACCGTTGAAGGGTTAACTTACTAATCATGGTTATATTGAGTGGACATAATATATCTACAGTGAGGGGAGTGCAACTTTGGGCTTTAGAGGAGTGACCCAGCAGTTAACGAATGGGGTTTAATTCGGTGTAAAGAGTTTAGCCCATTAATCTCGGATCGTTAGAGCCCACGATCTATAGGTTAACGAGGTCCCCTTACTAGCTCATAAATGAATTAGCCTTAGAGTAGCGTGATAAGTTAATTTGAAACATTCAAATTAGAATTATGTAATTATATGAGATGTAATTACGCGTTTAATTTTGGAATTAAACGAAATTTGAGAATCAATTAATATTTAATTATAATTTAAAAATTAAATTCATGAATAGGAATTCATGATGGTGGAATTAATATTAAATTAATTTAATTTTTTATATTTAATTAACTAGAATTAATTAAATTGTTTAATTAATTATTTATTATTAATTTTATTAAAAAATTAATTAATGGAATAATTTTGTAAAATTAATAAAGATTTCAATTTTGAAAAACAACAATTGATTCTAGAAATCAATTAGTAAATAAAAAAGTTGAAAAAGATAGAAAATGGAAATCTCAAGAGTGGGAATTCTCCACTTTCAAACCAAGTTGCTCACACATTCTCCACCAATTTCATTGAGTCAATCTTCAAGTATGAGGTACTTTTCATACAACAATCTTCTTTGTATGATAGTCTTGCAATAAATAGAGAAGATCGAAGTGGAAATTGGACATACACTTGATAAGTTTGTGCTTAAAAACTTGAGGTTGAAGAAGGTTTTCTTCCATGGTGGAGTAATGATTTTCTTCTCCAAATTCCCTTAATCCAAGCTTATTTTGAGTCCAAAAACTCAATCTAAGGCACCAAGAGAATACCTTGAGGTAGTTCACAAGTAGATTTGGAGTAGATTTGCAGCTAGAATCGGGATTTAAGTAGTTCTACAAAGGTATGTTATGAAACTCTCTTATTAGTTTATGAGCATGCTTAATTTAAAGTCAAAATTAATGAATTGGAATGCTTGATGATCTATTTTTCTTCCGCTGCGTGTTTTCTGATTCTAACAAGGCATGCATAATGCATGTCCCGCTAGGCATTTGGCAATGTTTGGCCCATTTTGATCCTTAATTTCTGCTTTTGGCTTGTATCACTTTTCTTTTTGAGCTTGTCGTATCTAACTGTCAGTTCCAAAAGGTTAAAGATGACACGCTTGATTGATGTCGTGACAATTATACCCTTTGGTCCAGAATCACCTATAACAATATACAATGTTCATAATAGACATATATGTTAGAATCTATCAATAATTGAGTTCTAGCATGTAAGCATATTATAATTAACATGCTTCTTTTCTATTGCTCACGATACCAATATTATTTTCATAGTTGAGATAAGGAAATATTACATGACTAACTCAGCGATTGAGCTTTGAAAACTAAGAGTCCACTTGAGAACGTTCATGTTTTCTTTTTCTTATTTCTTGTTTCTTGTTTCTTGTTTTTTTAAGAACTAATAACGGGAATATGTTTGGTAACTCTTTTTTTTTTTTTTTTCTTGTTTCTTTCTTGTTTCTTGGAAAAAGAATAGAAACCAAAACTATAACTATTTTTTGTTTCTTGTTTTTTCTATTTTTTACCCTTACCTTTTCTCTCATTTTTTCGTTAACACCATCGCAACCAACCAACTTTGGTCGCCATCAATGGCCACCTCTGGTGACCTCTTCCGGCTACCTCCAACAACTACAAACGGTGACCACCTTTGGCCACCGCTGCCGACAAACTCCGACAACCGCACCACCTTCATTCACTACTATCGGCTACCAACTTCGACCACCACCTCCGATTGCCACTACCACCAATTTTGGCGATGACCACACTAGACGACCAACTTTTGGGGACTATTATTTTAAATTAGTAGTTTAAAACATTTTCCCTTATAGTAATTTGACATTAATTAAAACACTTTTAAGTCTATAATAAACCAAACAAACTTGTGCAGAAAAACACTTTTGAGAAAGAATTGCCAAATACATGAGCATTATTATTTTAAACATTTTTTTAATAAAAAAATGTTTAAATTAAAATTACTGATGCAAAAACTTTTTTATAAGTGAATCCAAACATGTCCTAAATGCCGTGGTTGTAAATTATTAAAGTGAAACTAAATGAATATTGTAGTAAACAAAATTTATATACTGCAAAACTCTAACGGATTTCAAATGTATTAAAAGTAAAATTTCAAAATTAAAATAATATATAAGCATGCATATTGCAATTTTTATTGGAAAATTGTTTTAAATTGTTAAAAGTGTTGAAAATATTTTCAAATATAGCAAAATGCCACAGTCTATTAATTATAGATACTGATAGACACTGATAGACATCTATTAGTGTCTACTAGTATCTGTACTGGGTAGACAGTAACATTTTACTATATTTCTAAATATTTTGGTTCGTTTTTCTATATTTGAAAACAACCATCATTTATAATTATTTTTTGTTTCTTGTTTCTAATTTTTTTCCTTACTTTTTTTCCTTTGTTTTATAGTCTAAATTTAATTTAAAAATATATAACATGCATTAAAATATTACAAATAATTATAAAAAAAATTACATTATTAAATACAAATAAGTCTTGATTCAAAATTAACAATAATAATACACTTATGTTTCTATCTTTCAAATGTTACTCAAATTTAATTTGCAATATTATTTCTCATTAGAATCATTCATCTTAAATGATGCCGGCTCAAATTTAACTTAATTATATTATTGTGTAAATATCGTAGTTGTAAAATATTACAATGAGGCTTAATGAATGTTTTAGGAACAAATTTTATATACATTGTAAAATATTAATCAGTTTATATGTATTAGAAATAAAAGTTTAAAAATAAAATAACATAAAAACATGTACAATTTAAAATTTAAAATTCTAAATATGCATATTAAAAATTTAGTAACTGAAAATTAAAATAATTTATACATCTAACTGTTTCAAAATTTAAGATTAAAATCTAAACTAATATATAAATATAGTAAAATTAAGAATTAAAAGAAATATGAAAAACAAGAGGGTAAAAGAATATGCATTAATGGAAACTTGAACTTATGACCCATGGGCTTGAAGGGCTTTACCTATGTGCTTAGTACCAAAGTAGCAGTGGAAAGATGTTATTTGAGTCACTTATGAAATGGTAATGTATAAATAGAAAACTAAACAGATTCCTAGTTTCTCAAATTTGGCCTGTTTTCTAGAAATGTTTCTTAAAATTTAGAAACATGAAAAGAAAATGGTTATCAATTAAATTTGTTTTTCAAAAAATAGAGATATAGAAATGGTAAATAGAAGATTGAAATGTTATTAAATGAGCCCTAAAGGCTCACATTTGCTTTAGCAAAGGCCCAACAAAAGGTCTCTTGGGCTCCTTCAATGGATGAATTCTACCTGTCCTTCACTGAGTTACCATGTTCAAGATTTTACGGTTGAAATTCTACCTCTTTTACGTTGATAATCAACCTTTTAACTATTTTATTAATGATTCTACTTTACTACTTTTGGTATTTTAATTTACACGATAACTATCAGTGAATCATATTAATTATCATGCTAAAAGAAATTAAAATGTAGTAATTTTAATTGTTAAAGGAGAATCTGGCTTTGAAATCTTTTATCTGGAAATAGATTGAAAGTGAAAGTTTTCTACGTGTAAATAAACATATTTATTTATTTATTTTAAAAAATAGATGAATTGGTTTTTAAAACATTACTAGAAAATGGATAACAAAACATGAAAACTTACAGATGAAGTAGTATTTTATAAGTTTAATTTATAAAAACAAAATAATGGCTATCAAACTATTAAACAAGTCTACCATTCACAATTCCATTTACGTGTAATATATATGAATGTAGTTGAATAACCCATAAAATCAAGGTTCTTAAAGCATGTCTTACATTTATTTTATTAAAAAAAAAAGTTTGTCTTATATAGAACAACACAATAATATCATCTCTTTAATTTCCGATCATTTTAAATCTTACTAAGGGAAATAGTGAGGTTTACAAACTCACACTTTCTTTTGGACATCTCATCCTTGACAATTTGTCTATACCTGTAAAATAATTCTTCGATAATGGCTTCTTCAAAGTGAAGAATCAAAAGTGGTTCATACACAGATCTAATACCTTTTGCAAAATTATAACTGCCATCAACAAACACATTTGATGCATCAAATTCAATATTGTAGAAGTTCCAATCAATTCTTGAGACTTGAAATTCATTGATGATGAAACTTCCTTCTTTTAAAACCTCTGCTTCTACTTCCTCTGGACATGGTCTGAAGGTTGGAGCATTAAATCTATTAGCTTTCTCTTCTGTAATGATCCTCTGTAATGATTCACCACCACAAAGAAATTATCGACAAATTTTATAATGAAAGAAAAATATAATATCTTAGTGGGTGTTATATTGTATTTTCACCTCTCTAACCATGTCATTGAGAGCTAAATTCAAAAATTTTAAACAATAACAATAATCTTTGTTTGATGGATATTCATCTGTTCTTCCTAAGAAGGTAAGAACCATTCGTCCACCAATTACTACTTCTTCTCCACGACACTTCAAAAACAGTGAAAAATCCTTTTGAAATTGTCTGTAAAAGGCTTCAACCACATTCTTTGGACTTGTACTGTCTATGAATATATTCCCTTTGTTTATTATCTCCATCCCTTCGGGTACCTAAATATTGAATTTCATAGTTAAAAGTCCATAGAATATAATAAATTTGTAAAGTTCAACTAGTAGAAATCAATAGTTAGAATTGGATTAATTATTTATCAAATTACCCATATATAATCTAAATGTCCAGCTGCATCAATTATCTTGGTCATTGAACAATAAAAGTTAAAATCTAAATATAATAATAATTGAAATTTAAAGATAATAATAATAATAACATCCCTAATGTTATTATAGAGTTATAATTAATACTTTGTACCATGTTAATAATCATTACAAATTGATTTTTGAAGTATCATTTGGATGGTGATTGTATAGAAGATGATTAACAAGGAATTATCAACAAAATCCACTCTTAATTTATGTAGTTTTCAAAATACCTAAAACACTTTAGATTTAACCTTAAAATCATTTCTTTCTCCTTTATATTAATTTATTTTATTTAGGATTGTGACAAAAAAGAGTGGGCATAATAGACAAGACAATGTAATTGTTAATGAGTGAGGAATTTGTCGGGGATAATGGGATTGACATTATTGTGTGGGCCATGAGAATAAATCATAGTTTTTAAAATAACTTTTCAAATCACTTCTAAATCATTGAAAATCTCTTTAAAAGTCTAAACCAAACCTACGTTTTATGGTACATAGATCAATTAAAAAATATATATTTCGACGACTCATATTTTGAATTAGTCAATTTAGTATTCGAGTTTTCAAGAAAAAATTTAGAATGTTTCTCTCTGATTCTAAACTAATATTATACCATGCCTATATCTAAACTTACTTGAAGTTTAATTTCATACAAATCTCATATCAGAATAGAAATATATTCTACTTATTCGAGTAAGTTTGGAATCACTTTTGGGACGAAAAGTGTTTTTAGTCCGTTAGAAGCATATTTCAATTATGTGAATCCTATCATTGATGATATAATGCAATTGGAATAAGATTTTGAGGATCACCTGAGACAGCCAATGGAGAGTATAAGAAGAATGAACAAAATGCAAACTTTTGTTGGGAAATAGTCTGCCATAAAAAGAACCTGGCACGCCATTAAAGAAACATCTTCCAAAATCAGCTCCAATTTGAGTCTTCAAATCTTCCAAGAAATTTGGCAACGATCTAAAAATGGTATTGAAATCATTTGAGGGTAGATCGTTGAGGAAGATTTGATAGTCGAATGGTTTATTGTGGAGGTCTTTGTGTAATTGTTGCACTTGTTTGATTAAATTAGAGATAATCATAAGAGTATTTGGTCCTGAAGAACATCCCAAATCTGCTATTGTGAAAGTGGTTGGAATATTTTGAGTACTCCAAAAGTCTTCGAGAGCTTCCTTGATGATTGGCCACACTAAGCATATTACCTTTTGCTTATCACATCATCAAAATAATATATAAATAAATATATATATAAAATCTTAATGCTAATCAAAGTAATTGAGTACTCTCCAAACCTCACTTGTTGTACTAAACAAAAACAACAATAAATAAACTTGTTGCTAAAGTATTAATGTTGTCAAAAGTGAGCATACTTCTATGGTTATTGATATTACTCATTCTTTTGAGAACTCAAAATAATAATATTGATGATGATTATAATGTTAAGCTCTAAGTTTAGCCCCGCAACTTTGTAGTTTGCATTTACTTTGAAAAATATCTATAGATTTTTAAGTTTGTATCTAATAAGTCGTTAAACATTAAATTTTGTGTCTAATAGGTCATGACAAAATTCATAAATTTTAAAAATTACTTGATCAATTAGATATAGAATTTTAATTCTATATCTAATTATATACTATAAACATTCAATTTTGTATCTAGTAGATTTGTGAATTTTAAAAAATTCGAAAGTCTAAAGATTGTTTTTGTTATATTTGGATATTTTAATAACTAAATATAAAAAAAAATCACAAAATTTAGGGATTGGATTTGTAATTAAAATAATCAAGAAAACTCTAAAACCGAACTCAATTACAAAAAATCATGTACACCAAAAAGAATGACAAAGTGAAAGAAAAGTATTGAAGCAAAACAACTTGTATGAAATAATAATGATGAGATAAACTGGAAGAACAAAAATATATGTTATTTAAAAAGGGAAAAAAAAGTGAAAAAGGGAGGTGAGTGAGTTTATAATAAGTAAGAAGACCTGAAGTAAAGAGTTTTTGGCATAGCTTTCGTCTCCAACTCCTGAATTCATATGAAGTATTTTTGAAACCTCCATTTTTATCTCTCTTCTTCTCTTTGGATATATTTCTCTATTGAGGGAGGGACCTTTATTTATAACTCTATTTCTTGACCCTTCATCTATCCGCGCTTTAACTATTTTTTGTTTCTCGTTTCTCGTTTCTTTTCTTTTTTATAATAATGTAATATATATAAAAAGATGTTATATATTAAATATTGAAAAAAATTATCAAAAGTTTATATCATCTAATATAAATAAGTCTTGATGCACAACTAAATACAAAAATAAAGTTGTATCTATCTTTCAAATATTGCCAAAATTTGATTGATAATGACATCTTTCACTCTAGCAATTGTCTCAAAATGATTTCGACTCACATTTAACTTAATTATAATACTCCGCAAAATTTAAAATTCAAAAAATTCAAAAAATATTTAAAGTAAAATATTAAAAATTTGAAAATGTTAAATTAAACTAATATAAAATATAAATATTAATTCAAAATTAGCTTAGTATATAAAATACAGCAAACTTAAGAAATATAATAAATAAAAACTAAAGCAATATAATGTAAAAACTAAAAGGTCCAGAACTCCAGTACTGAGAAAAAAAACGAAAAGGTCGAAAAAAAAACAGAAATATAATAAATAAAAACAAAACAAGTGTCTTTTTTAAAAAAAAGAAAAGAAATACAATATAAAAAAAAAATAGGTCCAAAAAATGCAATAGAAGGGACTTGAAACCAAGACCAGGGGAATATATAAGGATTCCATGGGCACGTGATATCAATAGAGCAGAGGTGCAGATGGTAATTGGATGGAACCACAAATAAAATAGAAATAGAAATAATTTTTTTGACTCCCATTTTAGAAATAATAAATGAAAATGATTATCACATACATCTGGAAACAGAGAAACATAAATGAGAAACCTAAACGAAAAACAAAAAACAAAAATGTTATATATCAAATGAGCTTTAAATCGAGACGAATATTATTGAACTCGAAAAACTAAAAAAAGTAATATAGGTTGGATATTTGGATAAAGATCATAATTTTAAAAGAAAATTCTTCTTTATAAAATTAGGACTCAACATATAAATCGTAAAAGAATCAAATTAAAAATTGATAGAAGACTCAACAAGTGAAAATCAATAATAATTTAGGGAGAATTACATTATAAAAGTTTGAACACAAGATCTGTTGGACCACATGCTCCAATACCACCCTAAATCATCAATTGATCCAAAAGCTTAAGCTAATGAATGAAATCAAATAGATTTTTTTTCGCTTTACTTTGTTGGATATAACAATTCGAAGCAAGAAATATTTGAACCTTTAATCTCTTGATAAAAAATATATATCCTTAAGTCAGCTGAACCATACTCACTCATATTGTAGATTGTTTTCAAATAAAAATGAAAACCTAACACATGTGCTTCTTAAAAAACCAATCTAAATACATATATTATTAATATTAAATTTAGAATGGTTGAAGAGAAAAATATATTGTAAAGTATTTATGTGTAATTACTTAAAAGGTTTTAGTTGTTTTGTTTTAAATTTCATTTTACACTATAAGAAAAAATGGACTCTCCTGACGCCTAAAATAACCATCGAAAAATAGGTCATTAGGAGAGAGACTGTCTCCCAACGATGTAAGAGTGTCGTCGGGAGTGTTGAATTTCTCCCGACACGGTATGTGGCTCGTTGGGAGTTCTTAAGAATTCTCAATGCCTAAAAAATAGGCGTTGGGAGTTCGACAAAACTCCCGATGCATCATCATGCCCGTCGGGTGTTGGAGATGGAAGGTAACCTAGACAGTCCNAAATAGGCGTTGGGAGTTCGACAAAACTCCCGATGCATCATCATGCCCGTCGGGTGTTGGAGATGGAAGGTAACCTAGACAGTCCAAACTCTCGATGAATTAAATAATTCTTCGGGAGTTCTTACACAACTCTCGACGATGTAAGAGTGTCGTCGGGAGTTGCTTGTTGAAATTTATTAGGCATTAATGAAAATGACAATTTCGGTTTGATTAATATATATGTAACTTTTTATTTATTTATTATTTTTTTATAAGACATAAGTTTACTCAAAGAAAGTAAGGCTTGATTTTATCTTCAATGGAAGGATGATGTGATGAGATTTTTTTTCTCATTCTCTTTATTCATGAACCACCATCTATTAACCCTAGCACAATTTGATTTTTATACTGTTCATTATCTAAATAATACAAGTTATTGTTTAGGATTACAAGTTGGCCAGAAAATGTTCATTTTTAAAGATGAATAACGAATGGATCAAACTTAGGAATAAGTTATCAGTGGAGTATAGAGAATGAGTATCCTAGTTTTTAGATGTGGTGAAGTTTCATGTTAATGATTCCAGATGAATAAGATGTCTATGCAAGAATTGTATGAATTTAAGTGAGAAAAATTAGATGTTGTGGAGCGACATCTATTAACATATGGAATATCTCTCTCATATTGTGAATGGGTATATCATGGAGAGTTAGTTAACTTATCTAGAGGTTTTGAAAGTCATACAACTCAATCAATACACAATGTTGAAACAAATAGTATAGAGGGCAATGTTGTTGAAGAAAATGAAATGTTGAGTCTTATAAACGATCTACAAGTTCCAAGTGAAAATGAAGATGCAAATGAAGAAGGGATTAAGAATGAAATGTCCTCTAATGGTCAAGAAAGAGATACCACGAACTTATTCGAGGATTTAATGACTGAAGCACGTAATGAACTATATCTTGGTTATTCGCAATTTTCGTCCTTGAACTTTTTAGTGAAGTTGATGCATATTAAAGTTATCAATGGCTAATGTAACAAATCGTTTGACATGTTGGTAGAATTGTTAAAAGCAACGTTTCCAACGAGCACGGCTATACCTACTCCTTTTATGAAGCTAAACGAAAATTGCATGACTTAGGCCTAGGTTATGAGTCTATTCATGTGTAGAAATATGATTGTGTATTGTACCGGAAAGAATTTGAAGATTTTCAACAATACCCTATTTGTGGTGAGTCTCGATATGATTGTTTATTGTACCAGAAAGAATTTTAAGGTATTACGTCATTTTTAATTGATACCGAGATTAAAGCAATTTTTTTGCATCAAAAGAAGGCGCTTCTTACATGAGTTGGCATAAAGATAAACGAGTTGAAATAGAAGATATTTTATGACATCCAACTGATGTAGAGGAGTGGAAACATTTTGATCGTAAATTTTCTCATTTCATATAGTGTGTGGTCTGTGGTGATGATCCCTTATAATTTGCCACCTTTAATATGCATGAAGGAAACAAACTTCTTCATGTCTTTGCTCATACTTGGTCCAAAATCTCGTGGAAAGAAAATTGATGTTTACTTGCAGCTGTTGATTGAAGATTTGAAAGAATTATGGACTATTGGTGTGCAAACTTATGATTCTGTTACTGGTAATTTTTTTCAATTATATGCAACCTTATTGTGGACTATTAATAACCTCCCTACGTACGATGACTTATCTGGGTGGAGTACAAAAGGTTATCAAGCATGTCCCATATGCAAAGAAAATAAATCCTTCAAGATAAGAGGGAAAATATCATTTATGGGACATCGATGTTATCTTCCAGAGAATCATAGTTAGCACCGAAGTAGGCAACCCGATGGAAAAGTTGAACATAGACCTCCTTCAATCATAATGAATGGAGAAGAGATCGTACGAAAAATAAATATGTTAAACTTTCTTATGATTAGTGAACATACATTGAAGCAAAATAAAAAAAGAAAACAAATTCTAAACTAGACTAAGAAAAATACTTTTTTTCCAACTCCCATATTAGTCTAGACTATTGTTACGACATAAATTAAATGTAATGCATATTGAAAAAAAACATTGCGGCAACTTGGTAGACACATTGTTAAATATTGAAGGAAAAAAAAAAGATACAACAAACACTTAGTTAGACCTACAAGATTTGAAGATAAAAAAGGACTTACACTTGATACTAGTCGATAACAAATTTGTAAAGCCACATGCAGTGTACATATTAACTAATAGTGAACAGATTTCGTTTTGTAAGTATTTGAAATCAGTGAAATTTCCTAATGGAGTCGGGTCTAATATATCATGATGTGTGAATGACAGAGATGGAAAAATATCAGGGCTAAAAATACACAACTGCCATGTATTGCTTTATAGGCTACTCCCAATTGGTATTCGAGCACATCTATCGAAGAACGTATCCACTGCTATTGTTGAATTGTGTGCATTCTTTCGTGACTTATGTTTAAAAATAATACGTGTAAGTGATATGAACCGACTACAAGCAGACATCATAGCCATACTTTCTAAGTTGGAGAAAATATTTCCGCCTGCCTTCTTCGATGTAATAGTACACCTTGCTATTCATCTACCATAGAAACCAAAGTGGTGGGTTCGGTTAGTTACAGTTGAATGTATCCTATTGAAAGAAGATTACGAACATTAAAACAATATGTATAGAACAAAGCACATCTTGAGGAGTCTATAGCGGAAGAATATATGTAATGAATGAATCATGGAACTTTTGTTTGCTATATTCTAAGTGGGATTAAAACGAGATTCAATAGAGATGAACGAAATGATGATAACATTCCTGATCATGAGATATTTGGTGAATTTGAATTATTTAGTCAGAAAGTATGACCATTAAGGGCGTCAACTTTACGGACACTATCAATGGAGGAAAAACGTATTGCATATTGATACATTCTCAACAATTATAAAGAAATAACAAAATATCGCAAGTTCGTTTTGAACTTTATAATTTTCTAAGTTGTAAGATAAATTCTTGATATAACTTTCTAATGATAAATTATAGGCAACAAAGCACCTCTGACTTATATATAAGACATTAACACAAATTTTCCGAATGGTTAAGATCTCAGGTATACATAGTATTGAAAGTTGAGAGATGATTCATCTTTTATAGTCATTTTTAAATGTATAATTAATTATCAGGTTCTACAACTGTTTGAAAGAGAAGTTCTCTCTGATTATTTCTTTTCATTTGTAATGTAACCTTTGTCTAAGGTGTACTCTTACAATGGATGCATTGTTAATGGAGTACGATTTTCACACTGTAGAGCATAATAATCGTCGAGCTACACAAAATGGTGGAGTCTTGGTGGCTAGGGAGATCAGTGGGAACGAAAGTGAAATTGGTTATACTTGTTTTGGAGTTTAACTTCGAGTTTTTTTGTGTTTGTGGATGTTTATGAAATGTTGTGTGGGTTGTGGAGGGTGAGTTGAGATTGGTTATACTTGTTTTGAAGTTCAACTTGGAGTTTTTTGTGTATTTATGGATGTTTATGAAATTTGAATGTTTATGGGGGTTTGGTTATGATTGGTTATACTTATTTTGCAGTTCAATTTGGAGTTTTTTTGTGTATTTTTAGATGTTTATGAAATTTAAATGTTGTGGGGGGTGGGTTGAGATTGGTTATACTCGTTTTGGAGTTCAACTTGGAGTTTTTGTGTGTTTGTGAATGTTTATGAAATTTGAATGTTGTGTGGGATGATGGGAGTGAGTTGAGATTACTTATATTTGTTTTGGAGTTCAACTTGGAGTTTTTGTGTGTTTGTGAATGTTTATGAAATTTGAATGTTGTGTGGGATGATGGGAGTGAGTTGAGATTACTTATATTTGTTTTGGAGTTCAACTTGGAGTTTTTTGTTTGTTTGTCCAAAGTTCATGAATTTTAAATGTTGTGTGAGATGTGTGGGATGAGTTTGGGATGAGTTGTGTGGAACTTTATGAATTTTGAATGTTATTTGGGATGGGTTAAGATAAGTTATCATTTTGGTGTTTAACTTGTAGTCTTTGTGTGTTTGTAGAGGTTTCAGGCTGAAAACATGTAGTGTTGGAAGTGTGTTGATTTTCTTTGTTTTGTAAGATTGTTACTCATTTCTTTGTTTTGTAGGATTGTAGTATTTTATTTGTTTTGTAGGACTTATAGGATTCATCTTATGGTTTTTGTTTTCCTATAGGATGTTGTTTGAAGATAAGGATGGAAATGTTGTTGGGGATGTTGTGTTCGAGATCATGTGTTGGGACATTGTTTTCATGTTCTTTCTTTTAAGTATTTTTGAAGACATATTTCTTTTGTTTGTTTGTTTCTTCTATGTATTTTGCCATCTTTTGTCTATTTTAATAAAGAACACTATGAACTTTGTTTGTTTGTTTCATTTCTTATGTGAATATTTTTGAGTTGTTTAATGATGTTATATAGGTTATTCAGATCAAATTAAAAAAAAAAAATTAAAAGTAAATGACTATCTCTCGACGAAAAACGTCGGGAGTTTTTATATCTCCCTACGGTTGGTAAGCTGTCGAGTGTTTAAGTTCATATTTGAATTTCTGAAATTGAACTCCCAATGAATGTATAGACATATGTCCGGAGTGCCAAACTCCCGATGTCATATAACAGGCATCAAAAGTTTCTTCAATCTCCCAGCAGTATGTGTTTCCACGTCGGGAGTCGTACTTCCGACGAACATCTCCCGACTAAACTCCCGACGACAAGTATGTCATTAGGAATGGATCTTCCAACGTGTTTTGTAGCATTTCTCAGCGATTTGAAACATCAGGAAAGGGGTGATTTCTTGTAGTGTTAGCCTATGAATTGTTACTTAATTTGTTATGTAATAATGGACAATTATTTTCAGATATGACATTAATGAATCCAATCAAAATGAGTTTTACCAAATACACAAAGAGGATGTTTAACCCACCCACTTCATTAATCGGTATTAAATAACTCAATTCAACCAACTTCAATAGTGTTCACTATTAAAGTTTGTACATTAGCCGAAAAAAAATCCAATATTCTCCTTTTTTCTCTCTCTCCCTCTAACTACAACAAAATTTGTTTTCCATCCTAAAACACAAACTTTTTAAAACCTTATCAACTCTAGATTTCAAAATTTAACTTAATGTCCCAAATAAATCCATAGTGGTTAACCACTTCTTAACACCCTAAAAGAATTAATGACAAGGTGTCAACTCATTTCCCTACTTCAAAGAGTGAAAAAGAATAAATCAAATTCAAAGTGTCGGTTCATTTTCCCACTTCAAAGATTGAAAAAGAATAAATGAAATTCATAGTGTCAGTTCATTTTCCTACAAAAATAACTCAGTGATTATAGATCATTGAAAGAGCCTTTAGATGGACATGTTGGTCCTACTTCAAACATAACTCATTGATTACAAACCATAGAAAGAGCCTTTAGACCGATAACTTATTGATTATAGACCATAGAAAGAAGGTATTTCTTTTTAAGTTCACCATTTTTTATAGGATCACAATTTCTTTTTATTAGACCAAATACTTGTTTGGACTTTATGAATTTTGATACCATATTTGATAGTATGGTATTCCATTACAAACTAATTGACAACGAGAGGAAATTTATTTTATAAGGAGTGTTATATTATAACGGCAAGATTTTCTAATAATGTAAAAGAAATTGTAATGGATAATTTGCATATCTAATTTTGTAAAAGGAAATAGAAATAATTTTTAATTAACTACAACATGGGATTGTTTGGATTTTCTTCTCAATTAATTATATTATAGCTTGTGAACAAAATTATTCTTAGATATTTGTTGTAAGTTATTTAAAACCAATACCATACCTTAGTTAAATAAGTTTATAAAGCCATCCAACCTAAATAATTTGGGTATAGAAATTATTTAATTTTTTAGGTCAGTTTTGAACTTTTTTAACACCCATGGTGTTGAATGATATAATGTTTTAAGTAATTATTTAATCAATTAGTTTTTGTTAGTTTGATGCTCTCTAGGGACAAATGCTTTATTAATGTGTTTTATAAATGGTACTTTTCATAATATTTCAAACGATTAATACATTTTCTTATGCATGTGTCGGTGACTCAATAGGTAGATTTTGACTTTCGGAGCCCTGGACTGCTTTCCCAAATATATGGTCAAATGTTTTCATTGAAAAAATTATATATGTGAAATCATACGTGTATTTGATCCCGAATTTTAAAAATGTATATTTTTAGTCACTAAATTTATAAGAAAATAAATCTTTTGGTCCTAGATTTTCAAAATATTTTTTTAGTTCATGAATTTTTAAAAATATGTTTAAAAAATTCTTCAAATATCTTTATAGTATTATTTTGAATAATTATATTACATTTTAAATTAGAAAAATAATTTTTAAAAATCACATCCTCTCTAAAACTATTTTTTTTCTAATTTTAGATATCATATAATTATTGTTAAAAAATCAAATATAAAATACTTCAATTATCTTTTAAACCTATTTGTATAAATTTGGGAACAAAAATATATATTTTTAAAATTTAGGGATCATTAGACTTGTTTTTATAAATTTGGAGTTTAAAATAGTACATTTTTAAAATTCAGAGATCAAATAGACCTTTTTTTTATATATATAAATTTGAGAATTAAAAGGATGCGTTTTTATAAACTTCAGAAACTAAATACACATATTTTTCAAAATTTAGGAACTTAAGTGTAGTTTAATGGATATTCACCCATTCTTCTTAATATGGTAAAAAACATGCATCCAAAAGCTACACTAAATTCTATTTTTAGAAATTGATTTCTAAAGTCAATCATCAGACTATTTTCTTTCTAAAATCACATTTCGTGGTTATTGAATAATATTGATAATTTCAAAAAGGAAAATCATTGATAAATTATTTCCCTGCCTCATTGAAGATAACTCGTTGATTACTACCCATAGAAAGATTTAGATGGACATGTTGGTCCCTCCTCGTAAGTCCTACCTAATTTGTTACAAATATTAATAATTTAAAAGTATATGAAACATGCATGTGATTAAGAACTCACATCAAATACACCTTGGTCCCTCTTTTCCTACTTTAATTTATAACAATGACTAGATGCAATTGTATATTTATATAATTTGTTTTTTAAAGAGTATTTACTACTCACAAGTTTTTATTGGACAACTACCTTGAGGTATATGTACCATTCAACTTTCTTGTATTGGCAAATAATCTCCTTTCATTCCATTTTTTGAAAAATGTATTTTGCCTATCAATTACAAAAACTCTCAATGTAAACAACAATAATAACTAGCAACATGTTTAGAGTCTTTTTATCCCTCACAAAAAGCTAGTCACATATGTTAAAAATAGGGAATTTTTTTTATTATAATGAAGTAGGTACTCTTGATGCCAAAATTTGGTTAGAAGAGATCTTATAATTCTATAGCATTTTTAGTTGAGAAAAACAATTCTACCTTTCTAAATACTTACTGCATAAGAGCCCAAATTTGGGGTGATAGCATTGCCTTAGCAACCTTCTAGTTCACCAAATCAACAAAGGTTGGTTAGATGTAGCAAAGATAGTATATGGACGGTAATTGAAGTCAACAACTCTCTTAGGGTTCCCTCTGTAATTATTGTGGTTGGTTGATAATATATTCTTTTTTATAGTAGATTCTTTGTCTCTAATATTAGTAAAATCCTTTCCTTATTAGTGGGGATCTGCTCGGATAATTTTTTCCTTCTTTGTTGTTGTTGGTTATGGTCTATTGACTTTATGAATGAGATATATTTATTTAACTTCTTGGGGCATTAGGTCAGCCATCTATAGCCTTTGATTAGAGATTTCTTGTTCGAAAAAGTTTTGGTGAAGAAACTGTGGGATTGTACATGCCTTTCTGAAATTAAGCAGACGTTCTCAAAAGTAGGTTCTAAAAAAATTGTTGTTTGTAGAGTTGTTAAATACATCAGGTGAATGGTTATTCATCTAAAGGTGAAGATAGTGTGAGATCATTACTGCGGCAACAATTTTAAGCGGAACCTAATTCTGCAGTCTCATTGAAGAGTGGGAGCCTAACTTGCTCACTAGTAATTAAGTTATGTGTAAGTTAACTTTATGTAATTTTAGTTAAAGTGTATGTTGTAGAACTAAATTACATACTAGTGAATTTCTTTGATCTAGGCATAGAGCCTCTTAGACGTAGGTGTGATTTCACCGAACTGGGTGAACAAATTTCTGTGTTTTCTATCTATCTCCTATCTCTCCTAGTTGTCATTGTTTTTTTCTGTGATATCTTTCCTGTCATACGACATCATTGTGATTCATCCTCTTTTATTTCACTCATCTAAGAACCCTAAGGAAGAGGTGACGGTCTTGCTAATAAGGTCAAACCAATATGTTTGAAAAAGAAAAATTGAAACATCAACCTCATAATTATCATACCAAATTCTATCAAACGAATCGCTTTTTGAAAAAAAATATAAGTTTGCTATTGAAACAGTGTAGGCACTAATCATCATCTTTACTCCTCTTACTGTTTCGATATCATTAACTTTTTCACCAACCAAAACTACCTTAGAATCCTTAATCACTTCTAGGATTCCATCCTTTCCTCTGCACTCACACCCAATGAGGTCAAGCATACCTAGAGTTATTAAATTTCCCTTGAGTAAAGGTACATGTCTCACATTTCTAAAAAACTTGATTGATCCATCCTTTAGCTTTAAGGATACTGAACCAATTCTTTTGATTTTGCAGGTTTCATTATTCCCCCTGTATACAGATTCTCCATCCACATCCTTGTAGGTATTAAACCAAGGTCTAAAGGGTGTCATATGATAGGTACAACCAGAGTCAAGTACCCAGTCATGCTTCCCTAGAGGACTTATTTGATGGTTTTCTTTCTAGTAGATGCTAAAGCATCATAATAGAAATAGGACCCTTCAACCACTAAGGCTTCTGGCTGTTTTCCTTTCTGATCCTTCTTTTTTTCTTGATTTTTCCATTTTAAACTGTAGCAATCCCTCATTAAGTGTCCTTTCATCTTAAAATAATTATATCTCAGTTTGGTTTTTGGTTTATGCTCTTCACCAGACTATTGTTAGTCCCTTTAGAATGATTTTTCTTGTTCTTGCCCTTGACAAATAGCCCTTCTGCACTAGGTTGTTCCTTTTTTACTGTATAAAGCTCTAACTCCCTAATTCATGCTGAAATAATGGCATCAGTGGTGACTGACTCTCTGTCGTATTTCAAGGCATTCTTTTGTTGGATTTTATGTCCTAAAACTCGTAGTTTGTAAATTAATAAACATATTCTGTTTTTTTTTTTTTTTTTTTTTGATAAAGTTGTTATTGAAATTGTAATCTTGAATCCAATAAACTAAGGTCCTGGAGTCATTTAATGTAGTTTGAACTTTATGTCGTGATATAAATGTGGATCAAGTTCAAATATATAGCCAAAATAGTCTATAGTATATGAATAAGATTGGGCGTCTTATTTTGGGGACACTATGGATGCGGCCCACTTTGTAGTTAGTACAAACAATGTGATCCTAAATCGTTCATATAGAGATATGTGAATGGGGGCATCCTATGTAAAGAGTTTACATAAGACTGAACCATGAAATAGTAACTTTTTACGTTCTAAATGTCGTTTTATGTATAAAACTGACTATTTCGTTAATTGATGACCTAGGTAACTTAATCTTAATCCTGAGCTAACTATGAACTTCTATTCACTTGGAATTATCTTTAGATCTGCATAGGTGAGGGCAGCTCAATATCGCTGGCCCAATAAGCCTCCTATTTTAGGGGTAAGATCGGGTGGATAGCTGGAAACATAGGGTGCAAGACGGAATTCACTCCTACCAGTTATAAGGATAGTAGATAGGTTGTTCCCTTTAGTACTGAATCCAGGTCTTGAACAAGGGGCCCCACCCTCTCCCTGACCCGAGAGGGATTCGGTTTATAGGTTGGACCTTAAACCAATTGTTTATTAGAGGATCAGTGTAACTTAAGGAATAATATGTAGTCTCGGGGGTAAAACGGTTTTTATGACCCATCTGAGATTACGAACAACCTGTGAAGGATTAGCTACTAATCATGGTTATATCAAATGGACACAAATATATCTATAGTGAGGGGAGTGCAACTACGGGACTATAGTGGAATGACCCGTTAGTTAACGAATGTTGATTAGCTTAGCCTAAAGAGTTTAGCTAGCAATCTCGGATCGTTGGAGCCCATGATCTATAGGTCTATTAGGTTCCCATACTAGCTCATATGGAATAAACTTAGAACAGTATGATAGAATGATTCAAATTGTTCAAATTAGGTGAAGAGAGAGAAACCGACAAGTATATGTGATATAATTTTCAGATTTTCAGTTTAGAGATATAGTTTTAATATTTAAATGTGATTTAAATATCAATAATATGAATACGTTCATATTCGGAAGCTCGAAAGTAATGGAAATGATCAAAGATGTAAAAAGTCAAAGAGTTGACTTTTTGACTTTGAAAAGTCAAACTTTGACCGATCTTATATTCAAATGTGATTTGAATTTCAAGAAAATGAATGCGGATTCATGCTTGGGAGGTCAAAATTAGTTAACACGGAAAAAATCATAAAAAGTCAAAATGTTGACTTTTTGGTCAAAGTTTGACTTTGACCAAATGACTACTTTGCCCTTTGACTATAGTTAGTGAGAAAATCCAAACTTTTGTTGGATAATTTCACTAACAAAATAGTGGACTAGGTGTTTGCTTATAGTGGAGACATTAAGCCCACTAAGACAGTGGATTATTGGTATTGAGTTTTTATGGATTTGGTTCATGCAATTGTTGTATGGTTTTTTCTATAAAATGGGCCTTCATTTTGAATGAGAAAAGTTTTGTCAATTTTGCCAAATTTTTTTTTCTAAAATTGGGCTGAAAATAGGAAAACCCAAAAACCTACCCAAAGTCCATTTCTTATTTTCCATCTCTTTTCTCTCTCTCGGTTTTCTTCATCCACCGAGTCCCACAACCCGGTTCTGAGTCCAGAGGATAGTAGGTCAACTCTAGTGGTGGTCCGGAAGAGTTCAGATCGAGATTCAGCGAGGAGAAGCGGCTTTTGGGAGCTTCAAAAGTAAGTTAATTACTGTTTTTTCCCTTCAAATTGCATGTTTTTCCTTTAAGTTAAAAGCAATTAGAGTGTAATTAGATCCTAATTCCACTGCGTATGTCTTGTGTTCCATCATCTTTACCTCCTTATAGATTTCGGGTAGAAAGTTCAACAAAACAAAGACTTCATTCTCATCACCAATCTTTTCACCAAGTCTCTTGAACTCAAAAATTATCTTTTTAAACTCATCCAAATTGTCTGATAGTGTTCTAGTAGAATCCATCTTAAATGTGAAGAACTTTTCCCTTAAAAGCATCTTGTTAGGCAGATCCTTAGTTGCATAGAGACCTTCCAATTTGACCCACATTTTGTAAGCTATGTCTTAATCGATCACCTGAAGATGCTATCACTAAGATTAAGAACTAAAGTTCCATAGGCAATATGTTCCATATCTTCTCTTTCTTGAGATGTTAACATAGGTTGCAAAGTAGATGGGTCTAAAAGGGCTCTATGGGCCTTCTGTTGTCTAAGAATAGCCTTAATTTTGGCCTTCCACATACCAAAATCATCCTTTCCATCAAATTTTTCTATCTCAAATCTAGCAACAGTCATCACTAACCTGAAAATAATGCCAATAACTGTTTTCTTGAGAATCTTGATCCTTCAAGAATGTTGATCTTGATGATCTTCAAACACTCTGATACCAGTTTTGTTGGGTTATTCTGTCTTGAGTCGCCCAATTAAAAAACAAACAAGATCAATCATGATTTGGTGGAAGAAAAGGCTCAAGTTCAACCATGATAATGAAAGGATCCTCAAACACATGTATGGCACAACTTCTTTCAGGTTTTGTTCATCAGAAAGACCGAGGAAAACTTCTTCATTCAAATAAGCATTCTCTCTCTCTCTTCACTAAAATCCTCTATGTTTTTCTCTCTTACTCGATAGTTATTCCTCTTTACTTGATGAGTATTCTTCTTTACTCGATGAGTTTCTGTTCTTTCCTCCATGTAACTCGATGAGTTTCTATTGTCTACTCGATGCAACTCGATGAGTATTAATCTTTACTCAATGCTACTCGAGGAGTATTAATCTTTGCTCGATGCAACTCGTTGCTTTGAAAATGTTGTGATTTGATTAAAAAAATGGTTTTTTCGTTGATTTGCAGAGAAATAAATGAAGATTGGAGAAGAAGAAGGAATAGACAGAGTTACGTTGTTTGGCCAATAAGCCTACATCCACGAGAAGATTCTTTTTCTTTCTCTCTTGAAGATTGCTTACAGTAGTTGTAGTTTATAGAAAAGTAGGAAGTATGATGAATACTATGTTTCTTTATTTTGATCAGTAGGTATTTATAATACATACCATCCGTCAGTTACATGATATAAAGTTTGTTATGTAAACTAGACTAGCTCAAATGTATTTGAGCCACTGTTTTACAACATGTTAATTTTTAACTCGTATTTGGGGATATTGAATACTGTGGTATTTGGCCTTTGAGGCAGTTTGATATTTTTTTGTTAAATAAATCATCATTGGTTCTTTTCTTCGACACATTTGTGCACATTTTCTTTTCTTGAAACTTGCATGCATAATAACACCATAGGGCACTTGTGCAAAAAGGGATCGGGTTGTTACAGATAAACTGCGATATTTTGCTATATTTGAAAATATTTTTAGCAATTTTACTATTTAAAGTAATTTTTCTAAAAAAATGTAAAGTTTAAAGTTAATAATTGGTATGGATTGGTTTGGGTTATTTTAGGTGAACTCGTGAACCAACTCAATCCATAAAATTTTCATTTATGTGAACTCAAGTTAACCCAAATGAATTGATAAACCAACCTAAGGGTGTTCAAAAAACTCGATAACACGAAAAAACTGATCAACCCAACCCAACCCGTGCGGTTTGGGTTGGGTTATCAACTCATTTGGGTTGGGTTGGGTTCAAATAAATGAAAATTTTATGGGTTGGGTTGGTTCATGGGTTCACCTAATATAACCCAAACCAACTCGAACCAACCCGAATTTATTATTAACTTTAAAATATATATTTTTATTACTAACACAATTATTTATATAATTTGATTTTAATTTTATATAATTCCAATATTTTTGAATAATTTATTCTCCAACAACTTTTAAAAGTAGTTCGCACTTTAGAAAGAAAATTTTCACTATATAAATTGAAATTGAGTTGTTAATCTTAATTCAATATATGAAAATAATTAAATTAGATTTTTTTACATATTTGCATTTTGCTTCTTTTTAGAATATAGTAAAATTTCAGTGACATTGATAGAAAGTATATCATATCTATCATTGATAAAATCTAAAATTTTACTATATTCTATAAAAAATTTTGTTCATTTTTCTATATTTGAAAACAATATCCTTTGTTTAAAAATCATAGATATTTATTTACTAATTAATTTTTTAAAAATTTTGTTTTTATAATTTTTTTAAAAATATTTATCAATTTTTTATCGATATTTTTATAAAATTAAGGCTTTTACATTTCTATCGATATCGATATTTTAAACATTAGTTATAAAATGGTAAGAAGGTAAGTTCATACGTTGCCAAAAAGTTCATGTCGTTGGCAATTAAGCCATTTTCACGTTCGATAAAGGATGTGAGATTTGTATATATAGATATATATAACATTTTCATCAATTTATTATGGGTCTGAGGTGGCATGAAGGTGGTTTTATTTTATGCTCTGTCGTCTGGTAGCTTCTTGGAGCAAAAGAAAAAGGAATCCACAGGCCAACACATGGGCACAAAAAGGTAAGGTATCAGATAGGTGCAGCCCAGACAGCTCTTCAACATAAAAAAAACTGTCACCTGACAGTTTTGCTTTTTTCTAAATGATGTTTTTTATTTTTTATTTTTTTTATTTTTTCTTTATGTATATAAAAGGAGGAAGTATGGGAATCATGCTATTTATTAAAAGGGACATTTTAAAATATAAAAAAATTAAAAATATTTACAAAGTTCTAAAAATACAAAATACTATTGGAATTTTTTGATATAAAATATAAATAATTTTTGAATTTTACTATTTATAAGAATTTCCCTTATTAAAAGGTATTAATGTGATGAAAAATTCATGAGTAATATAACTTGGGTACACATGTCTTCATTTCTATGCATGCCATCTCATCACTCACATACAAAAAGAATTTAAAATATTTCAAAAAAAGAAATAAGAAAATTTTGTCACATGTCAATTCTTTAAGAGACAATTTTGTAGGATGTACAAAGATAAATATTATCCAAATGCAACTAAGTACTTTTCAAACTGCATTTAAAAAAATTGAGAAAAATCATGTTATTTTTATAGAGTGCACACACTCACAATTCTAAAAAAGAAAGAAGGAAAACTACATTTTTCGTAATATCCCAAATTTTCAAGTAATTTTCATTAAATTATCTTGAAACGTTTGGACGTTATTTTGTTAAATAGGGGGCTAAAATTTAATTCAACGGAGAAGTTTATTTAAATGATATTTGTAAAGAATTGAAATTTTAATTCAATTTAAGGATGAATTAGATTAATGTATTTGGAGATTTGCAATTCATGAAGGAAATGAATTTTGTTTTGGAAGCCTAATTAAATGTGAAATTTGAGTTTGAAAATCAAAGGGAAAAAATGAAGATATTTAATTATGTATATCCTATTATTTGGGTTTTTTGTTTTGGCAGGGAAAAGGAAGACAATACATACATATACATATCAATATGTATATACATACATATACATGAATATATATACATACACACACATATATACATACACATACGTGTATATATATATGTGTGTACGTATATGTATGTATGTATGTGTGTGTATATATATATATTGGGGTTGAAATTAAAGAAAAATGAAAAAAGAAATAAATTTTTAAAAAAACCCTTTCTCTGCCCCGTGCGCGAGACTCCCCCTCCCTCCTTTCTTCTTCACAAGAAAACAACCTTAGCTGCAGGCCCCTCACGTAGTTGCTCGTCGCCAACAGTCTTCACCCTCGTCGACATCGCTTTTCAACTTATGTTGAGTGCCACAATCAAACTTTGAGATAGTAAATTGTGACCCTACTTGTATAGATAGTGCAGTGGCGACACGTGAGTATCGACACATTTAGCAAAGACAGAGGGCCAAGAGAAGTGTCGTGATGCAATCGAAGAGGACGGTGCATCATCCAACACACCAACATAAGTAAGCAAGCATGCCATATTGAACATCAAGCAGAAAGACAAGCAACTGTGTGATCGGTGGTGCCAGCCTTCGAGGGAGTCAGATGGGGCCTCGGGTCGTGACCTCGGAAGGTGGGGTTCTTGGACGAGCGGCTCTAAAGTTAGATACATATTGATAAGATATGCAAGCACGTCGAATGTCATGTCAATCGAAGTTCAGACGAGCGCTCTACATTGGTGAGTGACAGTTTGCCACATTTGATATGTATGGATGACAAAGAGGAAAATGTTCATAATGCACTATAGGAGGAGACATGGTGTCAGCTCTCTACCACCCCTGGGCCTTATGGCCTAAGTCAACTACCCCATGGCACATACTTGTGTCATGGCATGGGTGAGCATTACAAGACGAGTGTCTTGGGCGTCTTCCATCGAGGGATCTCATGGACAGTGTCGGACGACACGGGTGTGTCGGCATTACGCCCTTTCTCATGGGCCAGAGGTTCGATATAGCACCCGGTATGCCGTTTTGATTCGACAAGGGATCGAAAGGGCCTAAGTCTCAATTATATCTAGATGGATGGATGTTCGGGAAGTCTCGAGTTGGATTGTTGCCTATGGTCAGTTGATGATGGTTCTCGATAAGTGTGCCCGAGTAGGAGAGAGAAAGTTGATGACATCCCGACACTCAGAATGGCATCCTAAAGCATCAGTGGGACTTGATAATTCCTAGTTGAACCGATATTTGCTCGAGTTGTCCCAGTAAATAGTGTAATGGCCCAGTAGTCGACCATTAGGCCGGTAAAAGCCCGGTAGGCATTGAAGTAGGCATGTAGAGCCAGGTAAACATTGTTATGTCCCGAAAAGCCCCGATAAATGTCTGAATCACTCGGTAAGGCCCGACAGAGGGTTATAAGCCTGTTTTGGCCCAATGAAGGTCAGAATTCATCCCGGTGAAGTTCCGAAGCGATGTAGAAGTGTGAGGGACGTGTTGTTGGGAACCAAGATGGCAAAGAGATATGCAACATTGCATTGTGATAACCTTAGCCTCATATATGCCCAAGGTCGAGCCTCAGGACTTGGCTCAGAGTAGAGGCAAGTCGGCTAGAGTCACACATGAGGGAAAATACACATATGGGAACCATGTATGGCTGAGTGAAATTCAGTTCCGCATGAGTACAGTCTGATTGAGGATGGAATAACCTCGCTTAAGGTCTGACAAAGCTTCAAAGAGTCGAGCAAAAAGTGAATTGAGACTTAAGCATCCCTTAAGGCTGACCACAATCATGGGTGAATCATGGTGCCACATGGTTGGAGAAGTATGACCGTGACATCGAGCACCACCGCATGTCATCGATCTGAGCCACACAGAACCATCGGTGCTCCTCCATTCTATAGCTCACCACGCCTTCAATATCTGTAGGTTGCGCCACCATTTGGATCCCAATCACACGTCGGTACAATGGTGCATTTCGTTGGTCGCTGTCATGTAGGTTTTCTCTGACCAACGATCTTGGTGTAGGTTCGTTGAATTCTTGATAGTTGTTTTGAGTACCATTACGCTTTGGGCCTAAAGATTTGGTTCATCGTGGGTGCTTGAAGGTGGGTTTGCGGTTCTTGAAGGAAGTCAGAGATCGTCCACGAATTGAAATTGTTTTAGTCAGTCGTTGGTAAGCATTTAAGAATTTTTATCAACCCTTCTAAAATGGATGTAGTTTCTTTAATCGAGTTCGGATTCTTATGGCGATTTAGACGAGGAGTAGTTTGGGTTGTTTGTTTGTGGAATTCTTGATTAAAATTTAAGTTTGTGTTGAAAGCACAGAAGGTTGAAAATAAATATGTGTCATGTTTTAAACTTTCGGTTTTGGGTTCGTGATTGGATTAATATAAATTTGTTTATTTTTACGGTGATTCAAGGGTTCCACTCAAGGAAAAGAAGAAATTTGAATTGCTTGGGATAAATATCTGAATTCGAGGTAAGTGTCTTACTACTGGTTTGCTTTCAAATTAGTAGTTTCAATCAAATAATGATGTTGAAACTGAGTGTTATTATAGAATGTTATGAACTAAGTTGGTTACGATTCTATGATGTATTAACTGTAGACGCTCTTATATATTTCATGAGATATGTTGCTATGAATTTGAAACAGGACATTATGTTTGTAATTTTCCCTCTGAATGTGATATTTATGTTAATATGACTGTGGTTAAATTATAAGGTCTAATGGTTCACGATGCATGCTAGTATTGATGGTATCTTTTAGTCTTCTTATTGGGAAGTGTATTCTTTATGATTGTTTTATGTTCCTTCGGGTTCACACCTATAATTGATATATGCTCCCTTGGGATCACTCCTATGATTGTTATGTGTTCCATGGGGATATATGCTTTTGACTGATATATGCTCCTTCGGGATCACATTTACGAATAATTTGTGATCCTTTAGGATCACTACGACTGGCATGCTATAAAAAGGTTAACCTAATTACCTAGTGAGCCTAGTAGTGGATCATTACTGAGTCTATCATACCCATCCTTTCTGGGAAAGGCAATAAGATGACTCGTCCCTCGATATGTGGATGTTAAACTAAAAACACTGACAACAACTGTAACCATAAAAATACCAACAACAAGTAAACAAATAAAGGCACACAGAAGTTGGTAACCCAGTTCAATGATAAACATCTACATGTCGGGGGCAGAGTGCCCAGGAAGATAATCCACTAATATTAAAGTGTTAAGCAATTTACAACGTAATACTTATCTATAGTACACTAACTACTATAGTGGCTCACATAGAGTTTAACTCACATGTCACTTAGGCTCCCCCTAGACGTGAGACTCCCTCTCAACTAAACTTAGGCTCCCCCTAAGTATGTTAATATTAGCGTCTGACACTTCGACACCCGATAATGTGCGGAACTCCTCTCAACTTAGTTATCTTCCACTTGGATCAGTGAACTCTCTTCACTGATAAATCTTAGGTCCTTCTAAGATAGTGAACTCCTTCTCTGAAGTTGAGTCTTAAGCTCCTCTAAGACTGAGAATCCTTTCTCTAATAGCAATGACTTAGGCACTCTCTAAGACCGTAAAATTCTTCAAAGTGTTAACTCAACGGATGAAGAACATACATATTGGAATAGTAATAAAACGAGCAAGAACACAATGTAGAAGAATTTGGCCAAAGTACAGAAAATGTCTTGCTCAATTAAACAAATGTGAAAACCCTAAAAGGCCTACAAAACTCACTTTAAATAATCGAATCCAATTAAGGAATAAGTTCTTATTTGAAATAAAAAGTCACATTTCAAAAAAGGAATATATCGGACTAAATATCACAAACGGATATTTCCTGATAACGAAAATATTCTGATGTCATAACTTGATGTTAAGACTTTGCTTGAGACATCTGCATAACCACTGCCTTAGAGAAAATTATAGCCTTCAAATCAAATCTTCAAAAATATCCCCCTTTGGCTTCTATTTTTTTTTTTTTATATCAGCAAAACACAAAACAAACTACCATTAAACAATAAGCACAAATTTCCGTAACAAAGTCTTGACAGAAATACTAACAACAATAGTACAACATAAAACAAGCCAAATAATCTTAATCTAGAAAACAACCAATTCATAATCATAAAATTTAGACAACAACCAATTCAGAACCATAACCAACCACCAAATCAAACCATAAACCACTCCCCATTTTTGGCTGTAAAAAACAAAACCATCAACTCTGAGGTTGAGAAGAGAAGCACCCGCATCTCTCACATGATCGGTAACACCTCATTCACTTCATCCTTTCTCTCTTGAAGCTAGTGCACCAAAGACTCAAGATCACAAGATTCAGTGGAAAGGAGTTGCAGAATATGACCATCAAACGAAGAAGCTATTAATCTCGACTTGAGCCATTAAGATGATAGATGGTCATGGTAGTATCCAGATCAGGAACATGGTGACCCTACAGAAACTTAGGATTGATGAAGAAAAGACTTTGAGATAGGCCAATAACATATGAAGCGGTGAGAAGATCAGGCTTTTGAGACAATAGGATATCACATATAAGGTATGGAAAACAAATAGAAGATTTAAGAGTTGTGGACCCAATGTGACGTTTAATCTGATTGATTACGAACACAACATAATTGAACTGTGATCTAGTCCCAATCTTATATATCAAAGTAGCAAGAGCAATAGGCAAACCAGATTTGTGCGAATAAGGGCAACAATTATAATTTCCAATCCTATGCAAAAGGGAATATTTAACACTTAAGGTAGCTATAAACAGTTGACCTTTATGTGGCCAAGTGGAACCAGCTCCTCCAGTCAACTCAAATACCAAATCTCTTAAAGAAGGACATCTCTTACATTTTCAGGCGCAATACGACAAGAAATTGGTTGATCACAGTAGTAGAGAAAATAAAAGCATGTCGCTGATGTGTACCCTTTGGTAATTTGAACTAGCTGATTCTACAAATTTTGAGGGAAGATTCACAATGAATTCACGAATCACCTGAGGATAGTAAGGCCCCAACAGTTCTTTTAAGACCAACAGTTTGAATCATTTTCATAAGTTCAGCACATTCTTGAGTTTGATCAGATAATTCTATCTCCTCCACAATATTTTGTTTTACAATATACTTCCATAGGCTTGCACTCTCATTGTCTAAGCTACTTTTGAAACCCCCGGTCAGAGGCTTCCTCAGAAGTTTATTGCTTAGAATCATGATCAGAGGACTCAGAAGCAGTATCAACATCATCAATACCATCTCCAGAAATACCAACACTATCAACAACTTTCTTAGATCGAAGAGCAGCAATAGAGATATTGTCTTAATCATCAGAATGAGTGGAGCGGGGAGAATTCTTTAAACTCGGGTCACTAGAATCAATGTCAACTTCAAATGGACCAACATTTTTCACATTCTCATGAGCCATATAGGTCAATAAATCAGCATTATTAGGATTTTAGTCAAGTAAAGCGAAAGACTCATACATAATCTTGATATTTTCTTTAACATTTTGAGCCTTGTCACTAGGCCTAGTGGCAATAACAGTATGAATCATAGGAATGCTTTGTGAATCAATAACATCGAGTACAAAGGAGGCAAAAACAATATTCTCAACCACAAACTTAGAAAAAGTTTCATCTAAAGTATTTATACCTTCATTTCCTTCTAAATAAGCAGCAATTTCAACATTATCACGAATTGACATTACATTTGAAGTAGGAACATACAACTTCTCAGATTCATGACAATTCGAAATATCAACATCAGAACACAACTCAGAAGCAAGAGTCTAAACAGTTGTATCAGCAAAAATAGAACCAGACTTAAGAATAACATCATCAACTAAGCTACCTTTGGAAACCCTAACATCTACTTGAGCTTCTACAGAATGTTCAACAATCTCTTTAGGGTTTCTAGACACAACGATATAATTATGCACGTGATCAAACTCACCATTAGAAGGAGTTCTGTTTGGAACAATTTCAACACCAGCCCCAATTAAATCAACCATTGTTAAGAACGATTAACTTACCTTTTATTTCTCTTTAGTTTCAGATAGCTTATTGGTCCCAGAATATTTTCTTTTTGCTAAGGAAGGTGGAACTCCAAATTCCTTAATTTCAATAGGAAAACCTTACACACAAAGACCATATTTATTTATAGAGGGTAATGGAACCTCATCAACAACATGCATCTTGCGCTTATCTTTTTCTTTGTATCTTACCATTTTGTTGTCAGATGTGTGAGTCTTGATAACTTGTAGAAATACAAGTTATTTATATCATCTTACTTAGATTATGCAGTAATAGGAAGGAAAAGTTGCATCAAACATATTAAAATTGCCTTAGAAATGCAAGAATTGTAAATGTATCGGAAACACACCCATTGACCGCATTGCGATGGCAAAAAGGATGTACGATCTTTATTTTGCAGGTAACAAGTATCACTATATGCAACAATTGCTCATGGACAAAAAAAGAGCAACGCATCTCAGGGATTTTGTATCACCGCATGTGACGATTGCTTGTGGACGAGAAGAGCAACGCATCTCGAGGATTTTGTATTACCGCATGCGACAACTGCTCGTAGACAAAGAAGAGCAACACATTCTCGGGGATTTCTGAAATTGTACAGCTTTTATATTGTACAACCTGACAAAGTGAACGTGGAGCAGAGCGGACATTCCCAACAAGGCTCGACAGAAAAAAGTAACTTTTCAAAGCGAGACCACTGACGTAGGAGGTGCTAAGGTTTATATATAGCAACATGAACACTCAGCAAAAAGGGAGGAGAAAATAGAGAAAGAAATCACATGGAAAAAGAGACACTCTTCCCTTGAGAACTCTCTTGAGAAGGAAGTTCTCCACCTCATTCATCCATCATGCCGGCAAGCAAAATAGCCCTGATTGGGATCCGTGCTAAGACATTGACACACTGCTCTCATTTATTCTTACTATCCATCATCGATTGTTGTTAATTTCTTGTATTCACAAACGTTCATCCTTGATCATCATAGAGATATGGTGATGCAGGCGATCACCGAGAGGTGTAAGCCAAGGGAAGACGGAACCTTAGTTGCATCCTCAACAGGATTGACGAACTTACGATGTTCTTTCCCCAAAATCCATTCTCACTCTGATTCGATTCATAAGACTTGCCATCACATTCTCTAACCCATACTTTGCACCGCTTATTGATTTACATCGCATTTTATTCTTTACCTGTCTATTCATTTATCTGCGCATTTTACTTTTTAACACATCACAATATTAATTTGATTACAGTCGCATATATCACATCATTGTCGCATTAACATCACAATCCCCATGTTCGACCTCGGATCACTCTGAGAAACTTGCAGTGGAATTATACTTGGTTTTAACGTAAGAAAACTTGTGACATGCATACACTACATGAACGCATTCTACAGTATTTTATAGCATTGCATATATTATCTAGAAGCGTTATTAAGACAATGCAATGCATATCATACACATTATCAATCTTTGCGGTGGCATTACATCTGCCGCAAAGCAACAAGCATTTGACACACGACAAGTCCTTTGGCGAGTACTCACCATTAGAGATGACTGAGTGAGAGAATCAAGTACATAAGGAAACTTGTCACGATCAAACCACCTATAATTTGAATTCAAACAAAAATCCGAAGTTAAAAACCCGATTAAACTTCCCTGAGTTCTCAGCAACCATAGTTAAGGTAGTTGATTACATGATATGCCTTATGGGCTTCCACAACTGACGTGTCAAGATTCTAAACTGAATAACCCATGACTTTAATTGCTATGCCTTAAAAACATAAAGACCCAAGGTTACCCTTAAAGCCTCAAAAGATCAACATCAAGAGCCTTAGTAAAAATGTCATCAATTGGATTTTTTGTATTAATGCGCTCTAACACAATCTGTTTATTTTCAACATGATCACGAATAAAATGTTATCTGAGGTCAATATGCGTAGTTCGACTATGTTGAACTGGGCTTTTGGATATACTAATCGCATTCATATTGTCATAGAAAAGAGTCATGACATCTCATACTTCATTAACATCTGCTTCATTCAAATCGATTGAGTACAACTACTCCCTATTGCAATATATTCAACTTCAGCCATAGATAAGGAAACATAATTTTGTTTCTTGCTGAATCATGAAATTACGTTGTTCCCTAAGAAGAAGCAACCTCTGGACGTACTTTTTTTATCCTCTAAGCTACCTGCCCAATCAGCACCCCAGTAGTTAACTAGAGAGCTACTTGTATCAAGGGTATACAATAAGCCATAATCGCTAGTCCTATTTATGTATTTGATGATTCTCTTTGCACTGAGTAAATGACAATTTTTAGGACATGATTGATATCTAGCATATACACCAACGACAAAAGCCATGCCATGTCTATTGGTAGTCAAATAAAGCAAACACCCAATGATGCTCCAATAGAAACTCTCATCAACATTAGTTCTACCGAAGTCTTTTGAGTTTTTTAAATGAGTAGAAGCAGGGGTTTTTTTAGCACAGGCACTTTTGAGGCCAAATTATTTCACTAAATTTTTGGCATATTTGTTTTGAGAGATAAAGATTCCCTCATTAAGTTGCTTAATTTGAAATCCCAAAAAATAAGATAGTTCTTCCATCATACTCATTTCAAACTCATACTGCATCTATTTCACAAAGAATTCAACCATCTCTTGAGACGTTCCTCCAAAAAGAATGTCATCAACATAAATTTGAACAATAACAAACTTTTGACAAGATCTCTTTACAAAGAGAGTTTTATCAACTTCTCCTCGTCTGTACCCATTGTTAACAAGAAATTGGGTTAGACGCTCGTACCATGTCTTAGGAGGCTGTTTGAGGCCATAGAGGGCCTTGTTGAGTTTATACATATGCTCAAGGTGAGAAAGATCCATAAATCCTTCGGGTTGAGCAACGTACACTTCATTTAAAATTCCATTCAAGAAAGCACTTTTCACATCCATCTGATATAATTTAAACTTCAAAAGACAAGCAATGCTGATAAGAGTCTGATGGCTTCTAATCTTGCAACAAGAGCTAAGGTTTCATTAAAATCCACACCTTCAACTTGTGTGTATCCTTGAGCCATTAATCTTTCTTTATTTTTTGTCACATTTCCATTCTCATCAACCTGGTTTTTGAAAATCCACTCTATGCCAATAACATTCACAGATTCAGGCTTGGGGACAAGAGTTCAGACATCATTCCTCACGAATTTCTCGAGCTCTTCTTGCATGGCATTTACCCAACATTAATCTTCAAGAGCTTCTTTGACATTTTCCGGTTCAACAGAAGAAGTGAAGAAAATATTGCTGATCATGTAAAGATAATTAATTTTATCCTTTTTGCTGGTCGTCATCCTTCTTACTAGGAGGATGATTTTCCTGAACCCTGCTGAAAGGTTGCTTGTTACTAACTTCTGCTTGCTCTGAGATATTTAGGTTAATCTCCACTAGATTTTCTGAATTCTTGTCTGAAGGAATGTAAAATGAGATGTTAGGGACATTAGTATTAACAACTTGAGTGATATTGAGATCTTCATCTTCACTAGGAGGAGAACCAGGGGATGCAGCATCATCATCGACTCCAACGTTAATAGACTTCATTACAATATGAGTTCATTTGTTGTAGACACGGTAAGCTCGACTATTTATGAAATATCCAAGAAATGTCCCTTCATCAAACTTGGAATCCCATTTTTTTCTAGTTTCTCTATCAATAAGGATGTAACAGACACTTTCAAAGATATGAAGATATTTCACATTAGGTTTACTACCTCTCCATATTGAAGGGATTGAATCCTCGCGGAAGCATGTGAACGCCTTGCATTTAGATAATCGATTTTTAAAGAAACAAAAAAAAAAAAATAGAAAACAAATCATACATTTATAGGATAAACATTCAAAGAAAACATAGGCATGCTTGAAAAAGGAATCACTACTTACTTTTGTTGATTCCTCTAGTTTTCTTCTTCCACGTTGTCAATAATCTCGAACTTTGCCAACGTAGAAGGATACCACCAATGAGATTACCTTGCTATTCTCTAGGATTCAAAGAACTTGGAAGTGTGGTCTCCAAGAACTTTGAGGAGGAAAAGGGTAGAGAATTCTAAAGAGAAGTTAGAGAGAAGGTGGAGGCTAGGTTTTTGTGTGATATCAAAAACTTACCTAAAATGGCTATAAGGATGTATTTATATGGAGAAGGCTTAAGCCCTTCTAAGAATTTCCTTTTATGCCTTTGGTGCTAATTAATTAAATAACCCTTATTTAATTAATTGACACATTAATTAAATAATCATATATTAAATCCTGTTTAATATACATTTTTAATTAATAATCATAAATATCATATATTTATGCTAACCTCCAATCTTCATTATTTCTTAATCAATTAATTAACCATTAATTAATTAATTAAGTAAATATATTAAATCATATTTAATATGAAGTTAATTAATATATAAATATCACATATTTATATGTATACATCTTTTTATGAATCTAATTCATATGTATCTAATATTTGAATCTTATTCAAATATATCTCTATTACATAATTTGGATCATAGATCAAATCTATAATTAACCATTATATATTAATCTCATTAATATAAAATTCTCTCATTTAAGTTTAACAATTTAAATCCTTCCTCAATCCTTTAGTGAGCTAATAAAGGGACCTTATAGACCTATAGATTAGAAGCTCCAATGATATAAGATTAATTTATTCAACTTCTTTAATCTAATTAATCAATATTCATTAACTACCGATCATTCTACTAAAGACTGATAGCTGCACTCTTCGCATTATAGATATATTTCTGTATCAATGGATATAACCAAGCAACTGTGAGTCGACCATTCACAAATCTCTCATAACTACTGTTGGGTCAAATTACCGTTTTACCCCTATAATTATATCTAACTTCTTAAGTATAACTGATTCCTATAATGAACAAACAGTTTATAGTCCAACTATAAACTACCACCTCTCGAGCCAGTGAGAGGTTGAGGCCTCATTATTCAAGACCCAAAATCAGTTGTTAAAGGAGCAATTTATCTACTTTCTCAAAGAATGGGAAGGAGTGAATTCCATCTTAGCTGTGTTTCTAGCTCCCTAATCAAACAAATCCCCAAAATAGTAGGCTTGTTTAGTCGGCTATCATGGCCACTCTCACTCATAGAGATTAAAAGACTATAGTCATAAACAGGAGTTCACAACTCACTCAAGATTAAGGTCAAGTCTCCTATGGTCATCCTAGTGAAATATTAGTTTCTTCAAGTAATGGTGTTATAAAGAGAAACTAATTATTTTACAATCTAGTCTATGTATAAACTCCTTTATACAGGGTACCCCACTTACATGTCTCTATATGAACAATATGGTTCATATTGTTTATAACACTTACATATCATTTAACAATTACAAAGTGGGTCGTATCCGCAGTATTACCAAGAAAAGTCACCCAACCTTCATCCATTTACTGCAGACCTTTTAGGTTATTACTTGAACATGAATCACTTATATGTCAACTACATATTGTTCAAGTGATATCATATAACTTTGGGTCTTAGTTTATTTGTTTGAATTAATGCTATCTAAATGTCAAATAAAATATATCTGATTTTATTAGATAAATAATTTGTGTTAACGAAACTACAAACCATGAGATACACTAGAAGTACATCAATCCCAACACATATTTCATTAATAGTGCTTGAAGTTATTGGTCATAGAACCACTCTATTATGAATATGACAAGTTGTGTTTAATGCTTCTGCCCAGAAGTGAAATGATAAATGCTTTGCCGGTATCATTGCACGAGCTATCTCTAGAAGACTTCTATTTTTCCTTTCCACAATTCCATTCTACTGTGGTGTAATAGAAGCTGAAAATTCATGGTGAATCCCAGCAGACTGATAGAACTAAGTGAATTAAGAGTTTTCAAACTCCCTACCATTATCACTTCGAATACGTATCACATTCAAATCTTTCTCACATTGTAGTTGAAGACATAAAGCACGAAAAACAGAAAAGGTGTCTAATTTTTTCACGAAGAAAAGGCACCCAAGTGTATATGGAGAAGTCATCGACAATAACTAGAACATATCGTTTGCATCTTAGACTCTCAGATTGCATGGGTCCTATCTGATCCATATGCAGAAGTTCCAGAACATGGAAAGAGCTTGAGTGGCCTGATTACTTGTGAGAAGCATGAGTTTGTGTACCAGATGGACAATCTCCACAAATAATTCCAAGAGAGGTTGATAAAGAGGGTAGACCAATTATATCATTAGTTGCAAAATCCTTCTGAATAGCCTTTATGCTTATATGCCCAAGACATTTATGTCATAAACTTGCTTCATCTTGTCTAGAGAGATGAAAAATCTGCAAAGAATGATCAGAACTCCACAGATAACATTGATTAGAAAAACGCAAACCTAACATAACGAGAGTTTTGACATCATCTAAGACAACACATTTGTCTTTGGTAAAGCTCACATTTAGTCCTTGGTCGCATAGCTGATTAATGCTAATAAAATTGGCAATAAGTTCTTCAACCAACATTGCATCTTCCAGTGCAGGAAGACCCTAGTAATTTGATTTTCCTTTCCAAATGATTTTTCCACGAGCACCATCACAAAAAGTGACCTTTCTGGAATTAATAGATTTGAGATCGGACAAATAGCTCTTTTCACTAGTGATGTGCCTAGAGCTTCCACTATCATTATACCAGTCACCTTTAGCAGAGGATCTGAGCGAAGTTAGAACCACATTACATTTTTTCTGAACATTTTTCTCTTTCCACACTTGTTTGACTCTTGTTTGTATTTTATAATGGTTTTACGAGAAGTAGGGACCACTTTTTGAATACATGGGTCTGTAGAGAATCCTCAGCAATTGATAGTAAGAAGGACATTTGTGCCTATCCCTTCCACAATAGTGATAAATCCACCTTGGTCTAGGCAAGTGATCATCTTTCTATATAGTGTTATTGGTAGATGTGTCTGTAAAGCCATAACAGTCTTCATTTTCAGCTCTAACAAACTCAATCTTCTGCTTCCCTTTTAGTTTTGACGGATTATTATGTTGACTTCCTCTGTTATAAAGGCCAAGCCCAAAGTTATCACCAGCAGTTTTTCCTCCTTTCAGAATTTATTTCCTGAGACTCAATACCAATATTCTATTGGGTTTTATGCCCTAAAACTCATAGATGTGTTATTTGACCATCATCAATAAAGAGTTATTGTTGTTAATTCAATAAATGTTATTGATTGTGTTGTTTTCTATGTTATCTTTGAAGGAAATCTTATACAAGAGTATCTATGAGTAGAAGCGGATCTTTCTAATTCATTGTGACAGAATTTCCATATTTACATTCACACATACAGATATGCATTCAAATGACTAAATTACCGACATGCTTTCAGATAAATAAACAAGAGACCAAGAAAACATATCAGTTGAAGACTTTCTTTAGAATAAATCTTGCTCTCACACGAACGGACTCCTTGCACTCTCGCTAGAACGTCAGGAAATCATTCAACAACAACCCGATCATCTACCACGAACGACTTCGCACGAACAGTAGGAAATGGAGACGATACCACCACTTGGAACCTTTAATATTCTCAGAGTGCGAATCCAAAGTTGGGGCTCTGTTCGGATTTGGTAGAGGTGAGGAGGAAAGGATATCGTGTACAAAGATCAAGCAAGTGGGAGAAGGGAACGACTATCATATAGTTAGGGTGCTTGATCGTTTAGGCGAGGTACACTATCGTGTAGGAGAAGCTAAGCGATTGTTTAGTAAAGCACAAGCACTAAGCGATCGTTCAAGAAACTGTGGGCGATCGTTTAGAAAAGCGAACGCGGGTGAGCGATCGTTTAGTAATATGTGAGCTACTGTCGTATAGGCTCTCAATTCACTAAGCGATAGGATGTTAACAAATTAACCGCGTGTATGCAAAATGAAAACCATTTTCATTTTATTCTTTAGTTACAAAAACCAAATTGAACTTTCTACTAACGTATAGTTACGGAGAAAACGCCGGGTAATTATCTCATAATTGTCTAATTAATAAAATAATAAATATAATCATATTATATTCATAACCTATAGTTTGATATCATATATCAACCATAGTGTTTTCTCCTCTACTTAATATAAATCATATTTATATCCAATTTCCTCCAAATTAATGTATCTCATATATTTAGTCAATTATATCATACATAATTAACCAGTTCAATTATATCATATATAATCGAACTTTCTCTTGTCAATTTGAACATTTCAAACTAATCCAAAAACTGATTCTCAACTTGTATCCAAGCTACAAGGCGACCTTATGGATCTATGGCTCAAAACTCCAACGGTACGTGAATAGTTGACTAAACTCTTTAGCCACGAGATCCACCATTCGTTAACTGCCAGACATTCCACTAAAGACTGACAGCTGAACTCTTCTTACAAAAAATATATTTCTGTGTCCATCGGATATAACCAAACATCACTACGATAACCCTTAACAGATGCTCGTAAGTACTGCTGGGCCAATTTACTGTTTTGTCCCCTGCAGTTACATCTTACTCCTTAAGTACCACTGATCCCTCTAATGAACAATACAACATAGTCTTACTATGTGTGAACACCTCCCGGGCCATGACTGAAGGAACTCTTATACAAAAGTACCTATGAGCGGAAGTGGATCTTTCCAATTCATTGTGACAGAATTTCCACACATATATTCACACATACAGATATCCATTAAGAACGCTAAATTACTGTCATCCTTGAAGGATAAATAAAAAAGAAACCGAGAAAACATACCAGTTGAAGGCTTTCTTCACTTGAAATCTCGCTTTCTCTGCAAATGAACTACTATTGCTCTTGCTAGATCAGCAAGCAATCATTGACCATCTCTCTTTTATTTTAAGGCCTTGGGAAGCAAGTTTGGATAGTTCAGATACTTAGATAATTTTTCTCCATAGTTATAATAGCCTTGTTATTAGATCTTTCTTTTATTTTAAGGCGGAAGTGAGAGAAGCGAGATTGTGCGGATAGATCATTCTGGTGAGCTTGGGAAAATGCCGGAAACGTCGAGATCGGAGAGAGGACCAACTTCTGCAGAAGTTGGATTATCTTTTGAACAGAATAGAGTTGATAGTGTAAAGGCCTTGGGAAGCAAGGGATTGCTACCAGGCTCTCTATCCTTATCTTCCATTGTCATTTTGTACTCAAACGTATCTATAGAAATGGAATTTACTTCTTTGTATCTGTTCATTCTCTGTTTATTACGCATGAGTAGCTAAATCTGTTGAATGGGTTGCACTTAGCTTGTATAACTTGGGATCTTCATTCTATGCGATTATCTTGTATTATGTATGCTTCATTTATCCATTAGAGATACTTGGGAAGGTAGTGTAAGGACATGATCTAGGCTTGGGAAAGTCAGGTTAGAATCTAGGCTCGGGAGAGTTAGGTTAGAACGTATAATCAAGAGATAGAAGCTTAGGTATAAGCTTAGGTAAAAGTATACTTGATTGCATTTCCAAAAATCACGAGGATTTGCGGGAAAGCGATAAAAAATTAAGAATTAAAGATAGTGACACAAACAACAGGGCCATCGCATCCCTTCATAATCAAATGACCGCAATGATGAATTTGATACAAGGCATCGCAATTAATAGCACGGGAGTGAAGAAAGGGCAGGCCAATGCAATTTCTCAAACAATCGCAAGTTGTGTCATTTGTGGAGATGCTCCTTCGATGAAAGAATGCCCTGGAAACCCGCAGTCAATGTGCTTCATAAAGAATATCCCTATTCCGATACATACAATCCCGGGTGGAGAAACCATCTAAATTTCGCATGGAAAAAGCAAAAACAAAGCTTCTAACCAGTAGCGCAAAAAGAAGGGCCACCCGGAGTTTTCCCGCGAACCAATGGTCCAATGCATAACCAAGCTAGAAGCTCGCAAATACTGCAATCTTCGTCCTTAGAGAGCTTGCTGAAGCAGTACATTGAGAAGAACGAATCAGTGCTTCAGAATCAAGCAACGTCCATTCGAAATCTCAAAATTCAGCTAGGACAAATTACGGGCGAGCTCAAAAATAGACCACAAGAAGCTTTTCCAAGCTCAATTGAGCTTCCGTGCAACGCTGGCGGTACGAGGAAGGAACGATACTTAGCAGTATCCTTGCTAAGCGACAAAATGACTATGGAAGTGGGGGAGAAACCTATCATAACCAGCCTAAATGCAGTAACAACTAAGGACCCGTTGACTTATAATTCAGAAGAGCCCGAGCAAATGAAACCAGAAGTTACGTCCATCCTCAAGCCTCCAGATCATGAAACAGAAGAAGTCCAACTATCACCAGCTCTGTAAAGATTGAAAGAGAAACAAAATGATGAAGACAAGATCACAACAATGGCAGTAACACAAACTGTAATGATCCCACAAAAAATGTGCGACCTAGGAATCTTCATGATACCGTGCTCCATTGGAGGGGTCTACAGTGGTCAAGCGCTACGTGATCTTGGGGCGAGTATAAACATAATGCCGCTATCAATCTTAAAATGGTTAAATATTGGCACACTCATGCCCATGACAGAGACTCTCCTACTTGCGGACAGATCCCGAATACATCCTGAACGAGAGTTGAAAAATGTCGCAATCTCAATTGATAAATTCATCTTGCCGGCAGAATTCTTCATTTTGGATTATAAAGCGGATGAAGATGCGCCCATCATATTGAGGCGACCATTCCTTTCAACCGGTCGCACTCAAATTGATGTGCGAAAGGGGGAGATTGTGATGAACATTAAAGGGGAAAATCTCTGGATTAAGGTAGTCAAGATTCTAGAGGACACAGAAAAGAAGAAAAAACCACCGTGGACATGAAAAGCCCAGCTTGGAATAAGCAGTTCTTGAGTTAATATATGATTCAACCTCATCAGGGATGCAATCCTTTTGAATATCCTTTTTCTTGCATCAATATTTCATGAACTTTCATCATCTTGTTATTATCTATTATCACATATGTACTTCTGTTCTCTAAAAAAAAAAAAAGAAAAAGAAATTGTGGTGAGCGATTTTGTTAACTTTGTTTTTTTTAATATTTGACCCTCTCGATGTTTTCTTGCAACAATCAAGGTGAACGATTGCGGAGGCGCTACTCGAAGACGGAACTACTTTATTCCATCACCTCAATCCAAAAGAAGAAGATCGCCGAAAAGTAGGATGCGTCAACAAACAATACAGGCGATAACACAAATTTGGGGGTTGTATTCTTCCTTGACTTTATTCCAAAATTTGCACTATCGCATCGTATTTTTAATTTTGAAAGTTTTATCATTGTATCCTCTTTGATTACCGCAATCATTTAACATTGATAAATTTAGTAAGTCATCGTATGCTGTCTCTTTGCCAATTATGATTTCAATGATGAAACACATGCTTCTATTCTTTTTCTTATATACTAGGTTCAACTTAATATTAGAAAAGTCGCCTCATGAAATATTTCTAGAAGTTAGTAGTCTGCTAGCTTTCTTTCAAATTGACTCTTTACATAGCTTCCTAAGAACATCACATGATTTCTTTCACTCTATTGGCAATGAGGACATTGCCGCATTTTAAATTTGGGGGTGAGGTATTTATTTTCGACCTTACTATTTTTAGCCTTATAAAAAAAGAAAAAGAAGAAAAAGGAAAATTTTGAGAATAACAACTCCATTGTCAACGCAATGGGGAAACCCATGTTGATAAGAGTTAAGTTGTGAAGGGCGCTTATCCGTAGTTGGATGT
>NW_024065071.1:348431-362830 GCF_009727055.1 Benincasa hispida
AATGTCCCGCATGACACACGTGGCGGCAATGCCAAAACGAAGTAAAATCGTTAGGATCAATGCATAAATAAATGGACCGCAACTCCGCTGCCAAGTAGGTATGAGTTTAGTTTTGAGGAAGAGCACCTTGACTCGTAGTTATATGTTTCAGCATGACAACACGTGGGGCAAGCCAAAACGAGCGCGAGGCACTTGGATCAGTGCACCAAGGTTATGAGAAAAATAACAATGTCCAAAAATATGCAAGGATAAAAATCAAATTAAAACCCTAGTGAAAGAGTTTTTTATTGTAGAAAATATAATCATGCGATGTCCCTGGAATCTAGTAATAGTCTTTTTGAATGAAACTTGCGATATCCCTAGGTCTTAGAAAATTCTTTAGCAAAGAGACTTGAATAACAATTAAGGAATTTTGGTATGTATGATTGAAAATGAAGTATCTTGCTATGCAATCTAGGAAAAGAGATTGCGGTTCGACTTTCTAAAGAAAATCATTAGCTTTATCTTGAGGACAGAGCATTGTTTAAATTTGAGGTGTGATAACGGGCATGAAAAATGCCACGTTTTACAGTGGCTAAGTATTAAACACATGAAAAGGTTTGACAATTGATAAAATATCGTTAGATTGCAGTCAAAAAGCATTAAGTTTCCACTCTACATTGTGGTCGCATAGCGTCATCCGCATAGAATCAGTTAACTTTTGTATTTTTAGCAGAATATCGTTTGGTGCAACGGCGAAAGCGTGGATACAAGAAATCAATGGTCAGCGCTAAACATTACCCTGTGCATAGGCCTCTTAACGGTGATTTGTGCTCGGGTAAACATTTGCATCAAGAAAGGATTGCTGCAATAGAAGCCGAGCGCAACTTGATGGGCCGTATCTAGGTGAAAAGCATAACTAATCATGATGGACATGAAAACTGATGATGGTCGAATCCGATTAAGTGACAACCGCTAATGATAAAAGTACACTCAGCTTTTTCGTGAAAATATTGGCGCATCAGTTCGAGAATTAAAACCATCTATCTGTTTCAATCATAGAGAGAAGCGCCTTTCACCTCGAAGCTCTATAAATAAACAAGGCAACCTCAGAAAAGGAGGTTCAGGCAAGATTCAGCGAGTGTTGATGTTCGTGAATACTTTAAGATAATTTTTATCCATAGTTAGAATAGACCATGTAATAATCTTTCTTTTATTAAAGGCGGAAGTGAGAGAAGCGAGACTGGTGCTGGATAGATCATTCTGGTGGAGCTTTGGGAAAGTGCCATGAAAACGTCGAGATCAAGAGAGAGGACCAACTCCTGGCCAGAAGTTGGATTATCTTTGAATAGATATAAGAGTTGCAGGTGATCAAAGGACCTTGGGAAGCACGAGGATTGCCTAAACCACTCTCTATTCCTTATCTTCCATTCATCATTTTGTAACTCAAACTTATCTGAATAGAAAATGGAAATTTTACTTCTTTTTATATCTTTTCACTCTCTGTTTATCAATCCTGAGTACCTAATCTCGTTAAATGGGTTGCAAAAGCACGTTAGCTGCATAAACTGGGGGATCTTCTTTCTATGCGATTACTTGTATTATGTATGCTCATTCGTCCATTAGAGATACTCCAAGAGGGTATTGTAAAGGACATGATCTAGGCCTTGGGAAAGTCAGGTGAAATCTAGGCACGGAAGAGCCAGGTTAGAACGTATAATAGAGATAGAAGCTTAGGAATAAGCACTATTTTCTTGTTAACGCATCGCATGCATCCTAGCGATAGGAATATAACTTGTGTGCAGTCACCTTGTCTTTTGTTGTGCACTTGCATCATCGTATAGGAAAAGAGTAGAAGCTTAGGAAAATAAGCTCTATGGACCATTGCACAACACATGGCGTCTAGAATTAGGAGCGACCGCATTTGCATTAGAACATGATCTGCTGTCGCATGAGTGTAAGCAATGATCGCATAGTTTTGACGCATTTCTATGAGAAACAGTGAGCGAAAGACCTCTTCTCAACCCGTTCCTCCACTACTAGAATGTCATCTATTCCCGCATTAATCGAACTTCTTTTCTCAATCCGCCGCAATAACATTTATTTTTTAACACCGCAAACATAACCAACGAACTATTTGAATTAATTTGTTACCGTCGAAGGTCTTCTTAAGAAATTATCACGCAATATTACTTTCCCTAGTCCCTGAGTCGACTCTGAACTTACCAGGAAATTCATTGGGTTTATAATTGGATTACTCGAGACAAACTTGTTGCTTACAATGCAATTTCCATCACACAACATTTTGTTCCATTATTGCATCTCATAAAAAACCCATCAGTTTTTGCGCCTGTTGCCGAGAGGACTGGGGTCGATAAATCTAGTGTGTAATAGTAATTTTTCTGAATTCTTCTACACCAGCTCTCAATCTCTAGTAGCAAATTATGAACCCGAAAGATTTGAGAGGAACGTTCTAGAACGATGATTAAAGAGACAAGCCAAGTATCAACAGTCAGAACCTCAAAAATGGCGGCTATCAACTGGAAGAAAGGCCGCAACACAACAACAATATAATGGCCAAGCCCATCTCTCTAGCGAATGACCGCACAAGACCCATTCAGGATATGCATGCAACCAACCTCTAACGATTTCTCTACAGAATCATGAGCCAGCATTAGCACGAATCGACGGTTTGAAATGGAGTTTGTAATGCTATAGTTATGTCCACGTCTGCTGGGGCTCCTTAGCTGGAGGGAGGGCGTGGCAAAAGACCCGCACGCCACGTCCAGCAGCTCATATGAAATCTACAACACTTGTTGTGTTCCCGAATATCTCCCCACCGGAAGTTAACTCAACTTTGTTCCCAGTTTCTTTACGAATCAAGCGAGAAACTGGTGTATTCTCTCGAACCAAGGGAGATAACTTCGTGAAAGAAGTGGTGGAAAAGTTTTAGAAGAAGATATTATCCCACCAACGAGATATGCTAGGAAAGGAAATTAATAACGATATTTTAAACAAGAAACTGACGAATCACTCAATGTATGCCTGAGCGAGGTTTAAGAGGCTGAGTAAGAGACCTTCCAAACAAGGATTAACCAAACTGAATGCAAATTGAGATCTTTTATCAAGACTAAAACCCTGCTATCAAGACCATCCTAGCAAATGCGACAGAAGCTGGTGGTACTGCCTTACACAAATATAGTATGAGGGCCAAAGTATACTGTCAATTCGCATTTCCAAAAATTCACAGAGGATTGGCGGGAAAGCGATCAAAAGATATAACAAGCGACGACAGTGTTTCAGAACTATAGGACACGGGACTTTGGCATCAATTCCCGAACATATCCTCCCACGTTCATCCGTACAAGCGAGATGAGGTGTACAAAACGACTACAAACATAAACTAGGGCTAAGCCAGACATAATCTCATCTCCCCACTCTCCCCTAGTCAGCCGCAGGCGGTCCCATAGACCCAGCTCTGAATCAGGCCCAATACACTGTAGCCGTGAAGCCTCGTAACGGCAGGTCATTTAATCGGGTCAAAAGAGCATTGTGCTCGGAAAGCGATGCTTTCGTGAAGATCACATCCCCTGTCCAAATGCATTATCTTGATGAGATTAGGTGATACTCAGAGCTCTATGTGGTCTTGTCGCGCCTTACTCGGGCCTCCTTGGAGTATCTACCCATAGCAACATATGTCAGCAACATAGTACGGGCATATAACAGCATACTTTTGGAAACAATAGTTCCAACTTTTGTGAGAACTTCCTGAGCCCAGACGACCTCTTTAGCAGCCTTCCGCAAAAGTACGTAGAATATGCGTTGGTGCAAGGCGGAAAGCGTGATCACAAGAAATCAATGGTCAAGCGCAACATTACCGCAAGGCTTTACGGTGATTTGTGCTCGTAAACATTTGCTCAAGAAGGATTGCTGCATAGAGCCAGCGCAACTTGGTGGGCGTATCTAGGTGAAAAGCATAACTAATCATGATGGGACAGAAAACTGATGATGGTCGAATCCGAATTAAGTTGACAAGCCGCTAATGATAACAAGTACACTCAGCTTTTCGGTGACAAATATTTGGCGCATCAGTCAGAGAATTAAAACCATCCTATCTGTTCAATCATAAGAGAGAAGCCGCCTTTCACCTCGAAGCTCTATAAATACCAAAGGCAACCTTCAGAAAAGGAGTTCAGCAAGTTCAGCGAGTTTGGATAGTTCGGATACTTAGATAATTTTTATCCATAGTTAGAATAGCCTTGTTATTAGATCTTTCTTTTATTTTAAGGCGGAAGTGAGAGAAGCGAGACTGTGCGGATAGATCATTCTGGTGAGCTTGGGAAAGTGCCAGAAACGTCGAGATCAGAGAGAGGACCAACTCCTGCAGAAGTTGGATTATCTTTTGAATAGAATAGAGTTGACAGTGTAAAGGCCTTGGGAAGCAAGGGATTGCTACCAGGCTCTCTATCCTTATCTTCCATTATCATTTTGTACTCAAACTTATCTATAGAAATGGAATTTACTTCTTTATATCTTTTCACTCTCTGTTTATCATGCATGAGTAGCTAAATCTGTTAAATGGGTTGAAAAGCACTTAGCTAGCATAACTGGGGATCTTCTTTCTATGCGATTAACTTGTATTATGTATGCTTCATTCGTCCATTAGAGATACTCAAGAGGGTATTGTAAGGACATGATCTAGGCTTGGGAAAGTCAGGTTAGAATCTAGGCACGGAAGAGTCAGGTTAGAACGTATAATCAAGAGATAGAAGCTTAGGAATAAGCACTATTTCTTGTTAACGCATCGCATGCATCCTAGCGATAGGATATAATTGTGTGCAGTCACCTTGTCTTTGTGTGCATCTTGCATCATCGTATAGGAAAAGAGTAGAGACTTAGGAATAAGCTCTATGGACATTGTTGCATTCAACACATGCGTCCTAGAATTAGGAGCGCCGCATTTGCATTAGAACATGATCTGCTGTCGCATGAGTGTAGCATGATCGCATAGTTTGACGCATTCTTGAGAAACAGTAGCGAAAGACCTTCTCAACCCGTTCCTCCACATACTTAGTGTATCTACCGCATTATCGAACTTTTCTCAAATCCGCCGCATACATTTATTTTTACACCGCAAACAATAACACAAACAACTATTTGAATTATTTTGTTACCGCAAGGTCTTCTTAGAAATTATCACTGCATATTACTTTCCCTAGTCCCTGAGTTCGACTCTGAACTTACCAGGAAATTCATTGGGGTTTATAATTGGATTCTACTGAGACAACTTGTTGCTCTATGCATTTCCATCACAACATTTTGTTCCATTATTGCATCTCATAAAATAACCCATCAAGTTTTTGGCGCTGTTGCCGGGGACTTCGATAAATCAGTGTGCTAATAGTAATTTTTCTGATTTCTTTACAGCTCTCAATCTCTAGCAAATTATGACCCGAAGATTGAGAGGACGTTTAGACGATGATTAAAAGACAACCAGTAACAACAAGACAGAACCTCAAAAATGGCGGAACAACTGGAAGAAAGGGCCGCAAACACAAACAATATAATGGCCAACCCCATCCTTCTAGCGAATGACCGCAATAGACCCATTCAGGACTATGCATTGCCCAACCTCTACGATTTCTCTACAAGAATCATGAGGCCAGCATTAGACGAATCGAGGTTTGAAATGGAGTTTGTAATGCTATAGATGATCCAGGCTGCTGGGCTGTTTGGAGGGAGGCGTGGCAAAGACCCGCACGCCCACGTCCAGAGCTTCATAGAAATCTACAACACTTTGTGTTCCCGAATATCTCCACCGAGGAAGTTCAACTCACTTTGTTCCCAGTTTTCTTATGCGATCAAGCGAGAAACTGGGTGTATTCTCTCGAACCAAGGGAGATAACTTCGTGGAAAGAAGTGGTGGAAAAGTTTATGAAGAAGTATTTCCCACCAACCGAGAATGCTAGGAGAAGGAAATTAATAACGAATTTTAAACAAGGAACTGACGAATCACTCAATGATGCCTGAGCGAGGTTTAAGAGGCTGGTAAGAGACTATCCACACAATGGATTACCAAACTGCATGCAAATTGAGATCTTTTATCAAGGACTAAACCCTGCTTCACAGACCACTGCAAATGCGACAGCAGCTGGTGGTCTGCCTTACAAAATATATGAGGAGGCCAAAAGTATACTTAATCGCATTTCCAAAAATCACGAGGATTGGCGGGAAAGCGATCAAAGATTATACATCACAAGCGATCGTACAGACTGTTTAGAAACTATAGGACACGGGACTTTAGGGCATCATCCCCAACAATCTCCCACTTATCCTAAAGCGAGTGAGGTGTACAAAAACGACTACAAAACAATAAACTAGGGCATAAAAGCCCAGTACAATAAAATCTCCCACTTGCCCTAGTCCAGCCGCAGGCGGTCCCATAGACCCAAGCTCTGAATGTGACCCTCAAACACTGTAGCCGTGAAAGCCTTCGTAAACGGGTCAAAAACATTGTGCTTCGAAGCGATCTTCGTGAAGATCACATCCCCTCAATGCATTATCTTGATGATTAGGTGATACTTCAGCTCTATGTGTTTGTCGCGCCTGTGACTCCTGGGCTCCTTGGAGTTCACCATAGCACCACTATTGTCACAATAGACGGTGATGGGTCGATATATATCTGGAACAAGTTCCAATTTTGTGAAGAACTTCCTGAGCCAGACGACCTCTTTAGCAGCTTCGCAAGCCGCTACGTACTTCACCTCCATAGTGGAGTTGGCGATGCACCCCTTCTTAGTGATTCGCCATACTACAACTCTTCCATTAAGAGTAAAGATTGACCCTGAAGTGGACTTGCAAGATTCTTATTAGTTTGAAAGTCAGAATCTGTGTATCCAGTAAGGATCAAATCCCTAGATCCATGCACGAGCATGTAGTCCCTCGTTCTCCGAAGATACTTGAGGATATTCTACACTGTGGTCCAATGTTCTAGCGTGGGTTAGATTGATATCGACTGACTATTCCTACAGCATAGCAGATGTCTGGTCTAGTACAGAGCATCGCATACATCAGACTGCGAACGATAGATGCATATGGGACCCGTCTCATTTCCTCAACCTCTTCAGGCGTCTTACTTAAACAAAGTGACTTCATACCTGAATTGCAATAGGCCCCTTTTGGAGTCCTGCATCGAGTACTTGAGCAACATCTTGTACGATGCCTGAGATAGTGTTAGCACTTTGTTCTTACGATCCCAAAAGATCTGTATACCCAGAACAAACAGAGCCTCTCCCAAATCTTTCATTTGAAGGTAGCTAGCCCGTTCTTAACTGCAGTCAGTAGACCTACATCATTCCCAATGAGTAGTATATTGTCTACATACAACACTAAGAAAACTACTTAATCGTTGACGATTTTATTGTAGACACAAGGTTCATCAACGTTTTGGTCGAAGGTATACATTTGATCGTAGTATCAAATTGAATGTTCCAAGATCGAGATGCCTGTTTTAGTCCATAAATGGACCGATTCAGTTTATAAAATTTTTGCTCTTGACCTTGGGCAGTGAATACATCGGGTTGCACCATGTAAATGGTCTCCTCAAGATTGCCATTTAGAAAGGCTGTCTTGATGTCCATTTGCCAGATCTCATAATAAATATAATAAGCTACAATGGACAGAAGGATGCAGATCGACTTTAACATGGCAATAGGCGAGAAAGTCTCCTTATAGTCAATTCCCTCTCCTTGGGTATAACCCTTTGCCACAAGTCGAGTCTTGAACGTTTGCACCTTCCCATCAGCACCCCATTTACACTTGTAGATCCATTTACAACCTATAGGTCTTACCCCATCAGGCTGATCTACAAGATCCCATATTGAGTTGAAGTACATCGACTCCATCTCGAGATCCATGGCTTTGACCCATTCATCTTGGTCTATATCCTCCACTGCCTTGTGATAAGACAACGGATCCTCAATGTCGCCATCTACTACCATAGCAAGGATTTTCGTGAAACCTAGATAGCGAACAGGCGGGTTCGCAACCCTCCCACTGCGTCGAGGTTCCTTTAACTCTTGAGGTGGAACCGACCTACTAGATGAACTATCATCAACAACTCTTGCTGTTGAAGCAGGCCCTTCAACAACTCTTGTTGAAGTTTCAATAGTTTTGTTGGAAAGCTCACGTAACACTACTTTACTACTTTACTGTGCTCCTTGATATGATCCTCCTCTAGGAAAGTATCATTTGTGGAAACAAATACCCTATTTTCCGAGGGATCATAAAAATAACCCCTTCGTGTACCTTTGGGGTAGCCTACAAATAGGCATAACCTCGATCGTGGTTCAAACTTCTTGGGATTTGCCTCAAGCAACAGTGCTAGGCAACCCCATATGTGGAAGTGACGTTCCAGAAATGTCTGCGATCGAGTAAATAGCTCGACGAACGAAACTAGCTTTATGCCCGTTGTACAACTCCAGAGGTGTTCTCGCAATACTTTTGGAAGGAACATAGTTGAGTATGTATACTGCATTCTCCATTGCAAAACCCCAAAAGGAGTCCGATAAGGAAATGTAACTCATCATCGAACGAACCATGTCCAACAAGGTTCTATTTCTCCTCTCCGCTATACCATTCTGCTGAGGTGTTCCCAATGCTGAGAGTTGGGAAACGATTCCATGTTCTATCAAATAGTGCTGGAACCCTGAATCCAAAAACTCTCCACATCGATCTGATCGAAGTGTTTTAATCTGTCTATCCAATGCATTTTCAACTTCAGCCTTAAACTATTTGAACTTTTCAAAGGATCAGACTGTCGTTGCATCAGATAAACATACCCATACCTAAAGTAATCATTAGTGAAACTAATAAAATACTCATAGACACCTCGAGCTCGCACATGCATAGGACCATGAAGGTCAGAATGTACTAATTCAAGAGGCTCTTTTCCTCGATAACCTTTTGCAGTAAAAGGGCTTTTAGTCATCTTACCCTTAAGGCAAGATTCGCAGACTAGTAAAAAATTTTCTTCTAACTCACTTAGAAGCCCATTTTTCATCAATCTCTCAATTCTATTGAGGTTGATGTGCCCTAATAGAAGGTGTCAAAGTTGGGCATTTTCTTTTGGAGAAATTCGTTGGTGTTTAGATTGAGTTACGACAGATTTAAACAACTTGTGTTATGGAGGGAACTTAAGGTTAATGGTCTTAGCACATATAAGTTACTTTCCAGATTAGTTGTCCAAATTTCAACACCATCTTTATAAATAAACACTTTATCCACATTAAAGGAAAGCGTATATTTACATTGTAACAGACAATTTATACAAATAAGGTTCCTTTTAAGTTCAAGAACTACATAAACATCTTTTGAAACTAGAAACCTATTCTATAAAGTTAACTGGATACCTCCTACTGCCACAGCTGAGACGACGTGCTGGTGCCTACTCCCATCGTCATCTCATCAGCCTCTAGTTGTCGCTAGGATCTAATTCCCTGAAAAGAAGAACAAATGTGATTAGTGGCGCGCAAATCAATTATCCAGGCCAAATCATCATTCTCTACTAAACATGTTTCTTGCACAAGTAAACCATATTTACCTTTGTCTTCCTTGGTCTTGGCCTTCGTGGCCTTCCTTTGCTTCAGCCAGCGAGGACAATTCCTCTTCAAGTGTCGGTTCTGTTGTAGTGGAAACATTTTCCCTTTTAAAAAAGCGACGGACGCCTCCTTGGGGCAATAGGTGGTGGGTTAGCAAGTGCTTTCTCTTTTCCCTTACCACCCTTCTTCTTCTTCCCATTTGCAGAGTTAGAAGTAGAAGGTGCAGACTTCGTTCCTAAGGTCGAACCTCGATGGAACGTCCTAAACGATGAAGCAACATTGCCTCACCTCTTTTCCTCTCCTTACTTTTAAATAAAGATTAATATGTTTGCAACTCGTTGAGGAGAGTTGTAAGGGTTTATTCCACTTTGTTAAGAATCGCATTGCTAACCAAATGGAGGTAGCTCTTCGGCAAAGAATGCAGGATGATGCTAACCTGACTGCCCTTATTGATTCTAGACCTATTCATCTCTGCCACATTGAAGTGCACCATCATATTAAGCACATGTTCACGAATAGAGGTGCCTTCCTTCATTTTGGAGTTGAAGATGTATTTTAGAGCCTCGTGCTTAAGCTGTCCAGACAGTTGTCCAAACATCCCCTGCACGGACTCCATGATCTCACGCGTTGAGACCATGGGCTCATGCTTCTTGGCCAACACATCACTAAGACTGGCCAAAATATAGGATCAGGATTTCTCGTTTTCCTGTGTCCATTGCTTGTATGCCTCCCGAACAATTCGAGCAGCGTTAGGAGCTGGAATAGGTTGACAGACCTCCATAAGTGAAAACATTAGATCCTCGATGATGAGTATCGTCATGATCATATGTTTCCAACTTGAATAGTTGTCGCCGGTAAGTTTGTCGGCACTAAGCAAAGCGATTGTGGTTGTAGCCATATTTAAACAGTTGCTGAAAAACGAACAAACTTTTATAAGACTTTGCTAACACATTTTAAACCAATTAGTTTTAGCAAAATAGTTTCCAAGTACGCTAAGTGATGAGACTTCTATTTTACAATGATGCCCTAGTGAGGCAGAACAAACGTCACCAGTGAGGTGATCAGATGCCCCTTTACTGGGATGAGCCATTCTCAACAATCAGGTAGAACCAACTCTTAGAACTTAACCTAACAGCCACCATTTATTTGGTCAAGAACTGTTAACCCTTAACAATTCCATGTAAGTGTGACTCTTTGTTTTTGACGCCAGAGTCCCACCCTATTAAGCCCATTGTAGGGAAGAATCAGATTAGGACAAGAGACTAAGTAACCTTATCCTCTTACAGGAGATCAAATAAAGAAACATGCAAAACTACCATCCTATAGAGGGACACTCCTAAGGTGCTGCATGCAAAACTACCATTATTCAATCCAACGTGGGAGACCATGGAATACGTTGTCGCACTTCCCTCTCCAACTTATTATGAACATTCTCTCCATCCACCTTGATATTGACCTAGCCAAACACCATCCTTTAGGGGGAAACTCCCAAGGTGCCACGAGGCCGAGGGTAGATCTCACGTTGTGGACTATAAGGGAGAAACCTGAAAGGTTTAATTGAAGCATCATATGGCCCAAGTACGTCCCACTGAATGTTCTACCTAGGGGTTCATTAACCTAGACAATCCAGCTACTGATTTTAGTCTAAGTCATTTATTAAGTCTACTCAAAAACAACTTTTGTCTTTGAAATAGAACAAGTTCAAGTAGTCACATTTAAACACTTTAATGGACTGTTCTTAACTTGCATACATGCATCAAATCTATCTAATTCACCTTTCTAGGTAGGTTCCCCAAGTAGGGGTGTTACGTTTCCATCAACCTAAATACCCCAGCCTAGACAGAACCTGCCTTAGACAAAAGATCCCTTATAGATAGATTTGCTACAATTTAACCTTTTATTAGTCAATTTAATCCTATTAAACTGATTAAAAGACTAAAGCCTAAGGTTTGCTAATAATATTGGAACCTTGATCTTAGGTCGATGTCATATAAGTTTTAAACATCTTAAAACCATGAATTAATCTTAAGTGAGCATGCATGTCTTTCTTTTTTGCTTTTAGTTCTAATTTTTCTTTAATCTGTAAAAAGAAACAACTAAAACACATTTCCGTAATGAAAACATTTTCCTTTGGGAGTTTTGTTTTTGTTTTTCTTTGTCGTGGTTTTCTTTTTCCCTTTTTCTTTCTTCTTCATTTGTATAGTTTTATCCTTAGAAGAAAAAGGATCAGCTTTCTTATCATCAGTGGGTTTCATACCTGACGTGGACCCCTTCTAAAACTTTTTCGGTTTTGAAATAACATTTATTTCCTTTTCCTTCAGTTTCATCATTGATTGATTAATTTGCAACTCATTCAACAACGTCATCAAATTATAAGTGATTTTGTTCATGACAATGTTTGTCCTGAACGACAAATAACCCTCAAGGAGAGATTCTTGCATCATGCTCACTTGACTTGTCTCGTCTATCATTGCCTCGTGAGCCTCCACAATATTGAAATGAACCATTGTTAGGATAGGTGTCCTAATTCTCCTAGAGTCTCGTTGCTGTGTAAAGATACACATTATTTAATGAATAAAATAAGTGTTATTTAATTCTGGTATTTACTCATATCCAATAATCAAAGCTCCTTGGTTATCTTATGTGAACTTAAGCATGTATATGTGATATACAAGTGGATCATGCCTTAAGTGATAACCTAAATAGGTCTGTAGTATAACAATTAAGGTGGGATACCTGATCCTGGTAACACTACAGATACGACACGTTTTGTAGAGGTTTGTAAATGTTATAAACTACTATAGATGGTAGATTCTGACCATTCATGTGGAGACGTGCGAGGGGGGGTGTCTACTCTATATATAATGTCATTGATACTAGAGACTTGCATCTCACCTAAACGACTATAGGTGACACGACCTCAATCCTGAGTGTTTTGGGAACTCCTGCCTTTAAGGGCGGTCCTTTGATTAGTATGGGTGAGAGTGGCCAGATTGCCAACTCAACATGCCTACCTTTTTGGGGACTTGTCTGATCTGGGAGCTGGGAACTCAATCCACGATATGGAATTCACTCCTTTCCCAAAGCAGGATAAGTAGAGAGATTGCTCCCTTAAAGGCTGATTCTGGGACTTGAACATAGTGACCACAGGTTCTCTTTGGAAGAGAAGACTCAGTCATAGTAGGACTATGACTTATGTTCATTAGAGGGATCAGTCGTACTTAAGGAGACAGATGTAATTATAAGGGCATAACGGTTATTGGCCCAGCTGTACTTACGAGTGATCTGTGAAAGGTTGTCGCACTGCTGATTGGTTAAGATGGACACATAATATATCTGTGGTAAGGAAAGTTCAGCTGTCGGTCTTTAGTGGAGTGCCTGACAGTTAATGGATGGTGGATCCCGTGACTAAAAAGTTTAGTTAGTTATTCACATATCGTTGGAGCTTCAGAGCTATAGGTCCATGAGGTCCCCTTGGTAGCTCAATGGATTCAGTTGAGGATCATAAATAGCTTTCAGTAAACATACATTGTTGGACCTTCATAAGCATTAACAATTTACTTAAAACATTTAAAGCATTTAGAGTCACTCACTGCTCGTCGGGGCTCCTAACGGTTTATATGCCTTTTCTAGCTCCTTTTGGCCTGAAAGGACATAATCCCCGTTTAGATTCCTTTGAATTTTAGCAAAATGCTTCAGGTAGCTTGCTTACTAATGGAACTTTCACCAACAAAACAACATTACTAGTAAGATGATGATCACGAGCGAGATCATCCTTATCAGCGAGACTTACCACTTCCAGCGAGATTTGTGACTTTCCAGTGAGATTTGTGACTTCCCAATGAGATTTGTGACTTTCTTAACTCACTCTCGATCTCGCTCATTTCCTTATCTCTCGCTCGCTCTCTCTCATTTTCTTACTCTCATTTTCGTGTTCTAGAGGCTTGAAGGTGGACGCAACATCTGGGTTCATCTTCTCGGGCTCTTCTAAATCATCTGTCAATAGATCCTCGGTTGTTACCGCATTTAAGTTGGTCGTGATGGGTTCCTCCCCTACTTCCACTGTCATTTTTTCGCTTAGCAAAGAGACTGCTAAGCATTGTTCCTTTCTTGTACCCCAGAGTTGCAAGGGAGCTGAGTTGAGCTCGGCAATGCTCCTTGCGGTCTATTTTTGAGTTCACCCGCAATCTGTCCTAGCTGAATTTCGAGATTTCAGATAGATGTTACTTGATTCTGAAGTACTGATTCATTCTTCTCAATATACTGCTTCAGCAAGCTCTCTAAGGATGAAGATTGTGGTGCCTGTGAACTACTTGTTTGGTTATGCGTTTGATCATTTGTTCGTGTGGAAAAATCTTGGTGGCCCTTTCTTTTGCGCCACTAGTTGAAAAATTTGTTTTTTATTTTTCCACGCAAAATTAGGGTAGGTTCTCCACCCGGGGTTGTACGTATCGGAATAGGGGTTATTCTTTATGAAGCATACTGACTGCGGATTTCCTGGATATTCTTCCATCGGATGTGCTTCTCCACAGATGACACAACTTGTGGTCGTTTGAGTAATTGCATTGACCTGCCCTTTTTGTGTTCTCGTGCTATTAATTGCGATGCCTTGTATCAAACAGATCATCTCATTCATTTTTTTTGTAGGGATGCGATGGCCCCATTGTTTGCGTCACTATATTTGAATCTTAATCTTTGATCGCTTTCTCTCCAGTCCTCGTGATTTTTTGAAATGCAATCAAGTATATTTTTTGCCTCATTGTAGATTTTATCAAGCAGACCACCAACTGCTGCCACATTGGCAGCCGTCTGCGATGTAGG
>NW_024065071.1:362850-476414 GCF_009727055.1 Benincasa hispida
CTGCGATGTAGGGTTTAGACCATGGTAGAAAATCTCCATCTGTAAGCAGTCTAGTAAGCCATTATGCGGGCAATCTCTTACCAGCCTCTTAAACCTCGCCCAAGCGTCGCTGAGCGATTCGTCAATTTCTTGTTAAAAATTGGTAATTAACTTCCTCCTTCTTGCGTTCTCCATTGGAGGGAAGTATTTCTTCATGAACTTTTCCACTACTTGTTCCCACGATGTTATCTCCCCTGGTTTGAGAGAATAAGCCCATTTCGTTGCTTGGTCACATAAGGAAAATGGGAACAGCTTTAGTTGAACCTCCTCGGTAGACACATTTGGGAACACAAAATTGTTGTAGATTTCAATAAAACTCCGGAGATGGGCGTGTGGGTCCTCGCCACATCTTCCACCAAACTATCTGGCCATTTGAATCATCTACAACATAACCGGTTTCATTTCAAACCTTGATTCATCTAGCGCCGACCTCATGATTCCTGGGGAGAAATCATATAGGTTGGGCGATGCATAGTCCCGAATGGGTCTATTGCGGTCATTTCCCAGGAGGATGGGGTTGGCCATTATATTATTTGCATTTGCAGCCCTTTCTTCCGGTTGTTCTGCCATTCTTGGAGTTTTGTCTTATTGTTGGCGGTTGTTTCTCAGTCTTCATCGAAACATTCTTTCAATCTCTGGGTCATAATTCGCCAGTGATTGAAAGCTGCAAAGAAAATTAAAAAAAAAATACCATTAGCACAATGTATTGCCGAAGTCCTCGGCAACGGCACCAAAAACTTGATGCGTGGTGTTATGCGATGAAATAATGGTTAAGAATGCGATGGTGGAAAATGCGTTGAGCATGCAAGTTTTCTCAGCAAGATCCAAGTATAAATCCTACTGAGTTTCCTGGTAAGCCCAGGGTCGACCTCAGGAAACACTATGCGATGGTAATTTTTGGATCACTTTATGATAACAAATAAATCAAGGGGTTAGTTGGTTTGTTGTTTGCAGTATAAAATGTATGGTGCGAAGTTGAGAAAAGAGTTAATAATACGAAAGATGCAATGAATATATGGGGGAACAGGTTGAGAAGGAGTTTAGCTAACACTTCCTGGGATTGTGTTCATGTTATGCGATCATGCTACACACATACAACAATAAATCATCTCTCATTGCAAATGCTACGGCTTCTAGTTTTAGAATGCATGCGATCTATGTGATGGTGTCGATAGGACCTATGTTTAAGCCTCTATTCTTGTCTATGCGATGACGAATGACACACACATACACAAGGCGACCACATACTATCCTAACCTATCTCTAGGGTACATGCGATGTATGATAGCAAACAAAACTTAACTCTAAGTCTCTATCTCTTGCTTATGTTGATCTAATCTTGCTCTCTCGAGTCTAGATTCTAACCTAGCCCTCTTAAGTCTTAGGTTCTTTCTTTAGACTCTCTCTCGAGTAGCTCTAAAGGGGTGTTGGGCGCAGCATAAGACAAGATGATCGCATGCAATGAAGATCCTAGGTAATGTTAACTAAGTACTTTTGAACCCATTCAATATATAATCGAAGTACAGAATGACAATGCAGAATAAGAGCAAACAGCCTGGTAGCAATTTCTTGCTTCTCAAGGCTTTTACACTGTTCTTCTCTACTCTGCTCAAAAGATATTCTTGCTCTCACAAGAGTCGGCCCTCTCTCTATTTTTCCATGCTCCCTGGCACTCTCTCAAGCTGACCAGGACGATCTTTCAACATCTTTTCCCTTCTTTCGCTTCTGCCCTCTAAGTATAAGAAAACGAAGAACAAGGCTAACTATTGTCTATATGGTGAACTCTAAAACTGGACGAACTAACTTCTTCTATGAAGGTGGCCTTCGGTATTTATAGAGCGTCAGGGTGAAAGCTTCTTCTCTCTTATGATTGCGCTGATGGGATGCAATAATTCTCTGTCTAATGCACCGAATAATTGTCACCGAAAATTTGAGTGTACTTGTTATAGTATGTCATTAACGACTTGTCAACTTAATTCAAAATCGACCGTCATCAGCTTTCTTTCCCATTGTGATTTATTAAGCTTTCACCCAGATGCAGCCACCTCCTTGAGCAGATGTTTCGTGAACACAAACAGTCGCATACCCTTGCGGTCACAATCTCTTAATGTGCTCAGACGTTAATTTCTTTGGATCGCATTTCCGCCTTGCGCTAACGCATTTTCTGCACAAAAATACATAAGTTAGCTGTTTTAATGAGATGGATGCATGCGATCACAATGTTGTGAACTTAATGCTTTTGGATGCAATATTATATATTTTTACCATTGTAATCTTGCATTGTTTTATAACTTAGCGCTGTAATAACGTGCATTTCTGCCCATTATCAGGTGTCAGACTCAACTCGACACCATCGAGGTTTTCTAGAGGCCATTCGTGGTGCTGTGGAGGCCATTCGTGTTGCGAAGGCATTCGTGACTGAGGTGATCATTGAGGATGATCGCAAAGTGTTCATGCGGTGTTCGTGCTGTGTTGCAGTCGTGTAGATCGAGCGCTCGTTGTTGCTGTTGTTCGATCAGAGTCATGCAACGGAGCATGGAGACGCATCCTCATATGTATGTAAAGTTTGATCTTTGTTCATTTGAGTTTATTCATGCTGTAATTTCTCTGTATGAACTGTATGACCGTTTGTATTGAAGTCGACTGTAAATATAAGTTCATTCATAATTGTAATTTGGAATAGTCTTGTTCCGCTGCTCATGGAAATCTTAGTTCCGATTTCCTTCAATTGGAATGTATTAGGTAAATTTACCCATATCTTGAATAGTCATCGACAAAGCTAATGAAATATTCATATGCTCCTCGAGCTTTAACATTCATCGGACCATAAAGTTCTGAATTTATGAGCTCCAAGGTTCTTTGGCTCTAAGACCTTTTCCAGAAAAAGATCTTTTAGTCATTTTACCCTCAAGACAAGATTCACATGGTGGTAATGAATTGTCTTCTAACTAATTAAGATGACCGTTCTTCACCAATCTCTCAATCCTATAGAGATTTATGTGACCAAGACTCAACTATCAAAGATAGGCATTTGGAGAACCTTTCCCTTTCTTATTTTGAGTCTCAGCTGTTTTAAACATCTTTATGTTCAACACGGCTTTTACCTCAGTCAGCTTTAACATGCACAAGTTATTTTCTAATTTTGCGTAACAAATATTAATATCTTTTGAAGTAATTAACGCTTCATTATTTTCAAAAGAAACTTTGTAATTTCATTCCAACAAACATGAGATGGATATTAAATTCCTTTTCATAGAAGAAATGTAATAAACATTTTCAAGTAAAATGTACCTATCTCCTATAAAGATCTCTACCTTAATGGTCGCTTTCCTTTCTATAAGTTGTCTCCAGAAACTAGTTTCTTGAGATAAAATATAGATATGATTAGCAGCACCTGAATCTATTATCCAGGTCTTTTTATCGTTTTCCATTAAGCATGTTTCAATGACTAATAAATCACATTTACTTTGTCATTCGAAATTTTCATTATTGTCTATATTGTTCAAAACTTTAGATGAGTTGGGAGATAGAGGACAATCCTATGTTAAAACTTGTTTGGAATCATCATTTTCGAGTAGTTTGCATGTTGAATTGTTATTACCGTTAATTAAAGCGGAAGTGAGTATTTTAGAAGAATTTGACATGTTGAAACTTTAAACTTATCTTATTAGTAAATTGCAACTAAATTCAAATCAAGTTTTAGTAAAAAGTAATAATGTACCCATAATCATTATTTATTTGCAACGATACTATAATGAGTCAGAATAAGTGTTACTGAGGGGCAGTCAAATACTCCTTCACTAAAGCAAGATATTCTTGACTAAATACTATCTCCAAAATAACTCATATTCTGATAGTCATTAGCTACCATTTTTTGTGAAGAACTTACTAACACTTAGTAATTCCATAAGTGTAACTCTCCATTTTTAGACCTCACAGGTCGGCCCCAACGATGCTACTGAATTGAAAAGTCAAATTTGGAAAACGACCTAAGAAATCTTGTCTATTTCTAGAGTTTGAGTTATTTTGAATTCTATGTTACAACCCTCCGAGGGGATAGTCGTCGTTAAACGACTAGTAAGGGCCGCCTAATGCTAACCAGTAAGTGCATATAGAAATCTCACGATCCAAACCAATGGAAGAGACCGCAAGATGTGTTGATACATATCCTTCACCCACTTACTATAAACTACTTCCCCCATTAACCTTTATCTTAACCTATACAAACACTTTTCGAATGGAGGTCAGTCCCAAGGTGGCATGAAGCATCGTATGAATCTCACGGTGTGAACTTTCTAAGGACGTGAGAGTTAAAATCAATATATCGTATATTTGATTTTACGATGAACAACTTCCCCTCATTCACCTTGATATTTGACTTATGCAAACACTTTTCGAATGGAGGTCACTCTTAGGGTGACACGAAATGTCGCATGAATCTCACGGTGTAAACCTCTTAGGACTTGAGAATCAATGTCAAAACATCACTTTTAATTTTACTTTGAACAAATTTCCCTATTCACCATAATCTCGATTTAGGTAAATACTTTTCGAATAGAGGTCACTCCTAGGGTGGCACAAAGCAAAACATGAATCTCGATTGTGAACTCTTAGGGATGTGAGAGCTAAAAATAACATATCACATATGTTATTAATCTCCCACTGAAGTGTTATTAAATTCGCTTTGAAGTGTTCTAATAACATATCATATATGCTATTAAACTCCCCCTGAAGTGTCTTAACATTTGTTTGGGTATATATTTACTTAGGAATGTTCTAGCTAATTAAACAACCTAAGTCTAGGTGTTTATCTAAATATAATGTTTATATTTGGATTTAACCTACGATGTCTAGGTGATAAACCAGTTTTAAAACCTCACACCGCTAACGTATTGCTCATAAAATTGGTTAACAACGCTCAATTATTTGGCCATAATCCTCAGGTAGGAAGTGTCCCGTAGACCGTCAACATAAATACCTCTAGCCTTAGACAGGATTATATATCGGTTGAGTTTGTAACCCAAGTTTTATTAGAAAACAACCTATTTTAACTATTAAAATAAGTGGTTAACCTACGTGAGCATACAACTTAACTTTGTTATGAATTTTAATGTCTAACCAAATTTTATAACAACTTATAAAGTTTTAGACATGCTTTTTCATCCATAACATACATAAGATATCTCATGATTTAATATAACATTTATATCAAAACAATTGAAACACTAAACATGCATACTATATATTATAGCATCTTATCACATACTTTCAATGCATGTAACATGCTTCTTATGGTGGGATTTTAAATCTATATGGCATAATATATGCACATACAACATTTATTTAATTATAATATACATCACATGCATAAATAATTAAACATAAACTGATATGGTTTAGTTTTGGCATTCTCAAGAAAACAAGGGTCTAATTATTACAATAATAACCAAAAATGGCTCCATAACACTTCTGGACCGCTCGAACCGCCCTGAACTGGACCCAAACCTCTCAAACCAAACTTCCAATTCTCAAAATTGGGCCAACCCGGGAAAAAAAACTATCAAGTACCATCAAGCATCGAGTATGTCTTCAAGCATCAAGTATGCCATCGAGCATCAAGTATGACAACGAGCATCGAGCATGAGCATCAAGTATGCCATTGAGCATCGAGTATGCCATCAAACATCGAGTATAGCATTGTGCATCGAGTATTTACTAAAATACCATCAATTAAATGCCATCGAGTACCATCGAGTATGGTATCATGCATCAAGTATAGAACAGTGGCTGAAAAAATAGTTTCTGCTACTTGACTTTCTTCATTTCTTTCTTCAATTACAACCTAATTGCAACTATAATAACTCCAATCGAATTACAGATACTTAATCACACATTAAGAACCATCAATCAACAGTGTTTGGATCGAGAACCGATGTCGTTAATTCGACTCCAAATCGAAGCAAAAGAAATTTGTAAATACTGAACTACTCCTATTACTACAAAGACATAGTAACAGTGGTAAGTCTGAGTCAATCCATAGAGAATTGTGATTGGTTTCATTGAGTTAATTTTTTTTTAACTAGAGCGATGAATGGGGGGCAGGGGGGAGGGGTTGGGTGGAAAAAATAACACGTGCGAAATTAAAATAAAAGGGTAAATGTAACCTATGATAAGAGTCTATCTAATTTTTAGAGCAAATGAGAGTTCCTATGCACTTTTTTTATTAGGCGCCAATTAATTACACTGAATCTCTCAATCCCTTAACCTATTATAAAATCTAATAGCCCAATTAACCAAATTTCATAAAAATCCAAGCCAGCACTAATTCAGTTTAAAATTTTTCCTTCTTAACGACATATAAATTAAAATTGAAAAGCATTAAGAAATGGTTCAATTGTTGAGACATGCTACAAGCTGGAAAGCCATATCCTGTAGAACGATTTATTTGGAAAAATTATACTAGGGTATACATGAGTTTGGCAGAAAAAGTCTAGACCCTAAACATGTGATCCTAATATGCACAACTTAATTAATAAACGATGCATAGGATAGAAAGATTTTGCAAACAAGAATTTCAACAAATTAATTTGTCAGAAGAATTTATCAAACTCCATTAAGATTAAAACGAATCCAACCAAAGAATTCACAACATTGTAGTTAAATTAATTAGAACACTTGAAGAAATTAAACACAGGGCTCTTGCTCAAAGAAACTAGATAGAATTTATCTCTTAATTCATAGACAAAACTGAGATACACAACCGTTCTATCGATTACAACCCAAAATGAAAAAAATAAAAACTAACCTAAAGATACTAAAAAATTAAGGGAATAGAAGAAAGGCCAAGTTTTACTTCGACCTCCATCAATTTAGCCTCCCAAATTCAGAATATTTTGACCTAAGGCCGAAGAGAATATTTATATAAATTCAGCTAAAAACAACGTTGCAACGCTCACTTGCGCGCGCGCTCAGCACCACTTCCGTCAAAGTTCGCAGCATCGCGACGCTCTAAAGGAGCTTTGCAACGCTGCGCTTCTGTCTTCAAGCGTCAGAGTCAAGCATTACACAGCGTTGCAATGGTGACGATGTTGATCTTTTGGAGCATTGTGACGTAGTGGGCAGCGTTGCAACCCTCCTCCGTACTTCGAGTTGCTACCTTCAAACATTGCACTAGCGTCAGGTTAGTTAATTTTGAGTGTTTTGATGCTTCAATGGGGGCATTTTGATCCTTTTGAATCCTTTGAAGCCCAGATGATCAAATCAAGTCCAAATTGCTTCAAATTAACCCCGATCAGCTTCAAATCACCAATTCCACTTCTCGGTTGCTTGGTACCTACAAAATAGGGAAAATAAACATGTAAACCTGATAACAAGCTTGAGTTAAGCTAGGAATAATAGCTCTTTTTTAGAGCTATCAAACACCCCCAGCTTAATTATTTCTCGTCCCGAGCAAGGTTATAAAATTCAGTCATATAATTTAATAAAAACATTTTCACTCTATTCTTTGAATCCTTTTTCTAATCCCAACCGTCCATAGGATCGCATAATAAATCAAACCAAATAATTACACAATTGAGACTTGTTATAAAAGGTTATTTTTCAATCAAAGCCATGTACAAATGAAACACTAAGACAAAAAAAATTTCATAAATCGTAAAGCCCGAAAAAGTCTAATCCATCTCCCAATTAATCTTCCCTCTACTCTGGCTCGGTCATCAGCTAGAGACATACTGATATTGCTAATCAAAGAGAAACACTATCATTGAATGTCCAAAACTCACCCATACAAAACATAAAAGACATTTATTTTACCTAGAGGGCTAGCATTCACACTCAACCGTCGGGAACCTATCGCTCTTTTCTCGCAGGCCCTAACAAGACACGGTGGAGGTAGCTCTTTTCTCCTCTATCTATGCACATACGCACACTATATTTTTTTGCAGGCACATCGACTAATGCCTCATTTTTTATTTCAGCGAGAAAGGCAACTAGTATATTTCTCATTTGTTTTGAACATACATTAGGCTTTTTTTTCTATCTAGTTTTACTCTCAGGCACTAAAAGTTACTCCCATGCCAATAGGGGGCCTTTCGAGGTGACAACGAAAATTCGAGATAGATAATCTATTTATAAGGCTTTAAGGATTTAAAACCGAAAAATTTTCAACTTAGGTTCGTTTTACTTGGATCTCATGAAAAAAAAAATTGTTTATAAAAACCTCAAAATTGTGAAAATTACCCTTTCTAAGAACAGACAACCCATTGAGTGCGTCATCAATACGAAGCATGACGGAATCAATCCCACGAAGCATTTTCGCCCACCCCCAACTTAAAAGCTATGCATTTTCCTCGATGTATATTTCATGTTTTAACTCATGCTAAGGACAAAAAGAAAAATGAGAAAGAGGGAACAGAAAAAATCCTCTGGATTTTTGGGCATAGGCATGATCATCTGAAGGCACTTCTAAAAAAGATGCTCCTCTCCTCTAGGCTGTCTCTACAAAGCAACAACAAAAAGAAACCTAATCTAGAAAATAAATAAAGAAATAAATAAATTTTATCACCTGGCTCCCTCTAGAAAGGGAAAAATTTTAACACCGATTGCTCAACGTGACGTGCCCCCTATCAAGGTACAAAGAAATTCTCAGATTTCTCTGATCCCTTCTAGGATAAGTCGATATAACCCAGTAAGGCTTTAAGGCTCTTCATCTTTCAAAGAGAACCGAATAGGTCAAATTTGGTATTTTTTGTATTTATAAAAGGAAATAAAATAAAAGGTTCAAGGATTGACTCTTCAAAAAATAAAGATTCTGACTCAACTGACTCAACTAACTCAACCGACTCTTGAGAACAAGAAGAACAAAACTAAAAAATATACGATATAGAAGACGGTAGAATAGGGCGGTTTTTCAACCTCTAACTCCATCACCTGGAAATCGACGGGTTTAGGCTCAAATTCTCTATAGTTCTCACAAACTGATTCTAAACATGGCATGCTATCTTCCAACTCATCCTTAAAGTCGACATAGATTACCTCATCGTCGCACGCCTTGGTGTTGTCATAAGATGTGTGTAGCAGGGGTTCACATCCTCTCTCAATTGAATCAGAAGGTTGAGTGACTAAGTCTCTCAAGCTCTCCTGGAGGTCGAGCATCTCTTGCTCAGAAACAATATTGTTCATAACAAGTTGTCTAGCCACATCTTCAAATGACATACCTAAGTTAACGGTGTGAGCATGCATCATCATGTCGGATATGGCAGGGGGTGACTCATAAGGAACTGGTCCCATCCTAGGTTTCTATAATCATATGACTCCTCCCATCTGGGCCCTTGGAAATTGTCGTCCATATAACTATGGTACCCTCCCATGGAGTAATCTTGTGGCACAGGACTCCACTGTAGACTTGGGCATGCTTGCTCAAGGTGATCAGCCCAACATGCTTGCACCTACTGCGGGTTACCTGCAACCAACAGACTAACCAAAGAATTTAACTTAGTGAGTTGACCTCAAAGATCTTGGACCTCGTCACTAAGCTTAGATGCTCCATTCAATTGTCCTCATCCTTGTTGATGATATATGTCCATGCTTAAAATATTGACACAAAAAGGAAAACGAATCAAAAGAAAAAGAATACTCTAATTAGAAATTTAACTAATGAAACGTCAATGGCTTCCCTGGCAACGACGCCATTTTGTTTGGATTGAGAATCGGTGTCGTTAATTCGACTCCAAACCGAAGCAACTACTATTACTACAAAGATGTAGTAACAGTGGTAAGTCCGAGTCGATCTGCAGAGAAGCGCGATTAGTTTCGTTGAGTTAATTTTTTTAACTAGAGCGATGAATGGGGAGGATTTTTATGGAAGAGATAACACGTGCGAAATTAAAATAAAAGAGAAAATGTAATATAGGATAAAAGTCTATCTAATTCCTAGAGCAATGGAGAGTTCCTATGCAATTTCTTTCATTAAGCGCCAATTAATTACACTAAATCTCTCAATCACTCAACCTATTAGAAAATCTAATAGCCCAATTAGCCAATTTTAATAAAAATCCAAACGAACACTAATTTAGTTTAAAACTTTTCCTTCTTAGCTACATATAAGTTAAAACTGAAAAGTATTAAGAAAGGGTTCAATTTTTTAGACATGCTACAAGCCGGAAAGTCATTTCTTATAGCACGATTTATTTGGAAATTATAGTAGGGCATACATGAGTTTGGCCAGAAAAAGTCTAGACCCTAAACATGTGATCCTAATATACGCAACTTAATCAATCAAAGATGCATAAGTGATGACGGGCATAAATGCACGTCATCTTAGGCCTTTTATTTAGAATTATGAGGGTTGTTAAGTAAAATATACGGCGAATATGTTAGGAATTCATGAGAAAACGAGTTTGCATCGATCGCATAAAGAATCTCAGCTAACCCACTATTATGCGTTCAATTGTCTATCCTTGTAGCTAACGTAGGAAGCGAACGCATACGTGGAGTCGGGCTATCACAAAGACGACCACATGCAGAGAATCTCTCCATTGCAAAGGCGAACGCATACGTTCGACGCATGGATGTTGCAGCCATTAACTGCATGCGTCCATCGCATAGAGTAGTGGTCGTTAAGCGAATGCAGTCATCACAGAGAAGTTACGACCATCGAGCGAATGCGGTGATCGTAAGGAGATTGCAGCTACATGATAATAACCATAATAGAGGGATGAACGCAAGGTAAATGGAATGCAAACATGAACACATACCTCGGGAGAATCAAAAGATGATGTTGACATTTCACTTACCACGCCATTAGCAACAGTGATTCAAAAAAAGAACCATCGCGCCGCGAGTGTCAGATTCAGAGCAGGTTCATTAATGCTGTCGGCAATCAAGTTCTATAAATAGAAGCTGATGAACAGAATTTCAGGGCAACCAAGTTTCTACCTTCGGGTGGATCCTTGTGGGTCCAGACGAAAGCGTGAGAAGAAATCTTGAGAGTTCTTCATCTCCTTCATCCATTCCAAGTGACGACCGGAGCCTTCGTCGAGTTAGAGCTTGAGAGAGTCTGCTCCACCACCCATCCATGGCACCACCGACAACCTTGATAAACATCTGCTGGAAGCAAGACATTACTTCCAGCTGGTCCTTCCATTTCTCTTCTTTCCTTATATTGTATTGTATTACATTTTGGCTTAAGGAATTAATACATTTTGTGATCAATGCATTTCTATGTTTCCTTCAATTCCATCTCCATCTTCATTTACTTAGTATCCTTAACTTTCAGTGCATCATTGAGTAAGATTGTTAGAGTATCACATACTTAATCATGCGGCATAAGAATATGAAGCATGTAGCAAACCACTGGGAGGTGTACGTTGCATGAGTGTTGTGAGAAAACATTATTTGCTTAGTGTGAAGCTGTAGTAACACTTGTCTATAAGCGGACGCAATGCTTGTCTATGAGTAAAGTCAGCAACAACTAACTGCCCGGGAGGGTAAGTGGTTGGTCGCATTAAACAATGTAAGCAAGTGTTCACTAGGAATAGGAATAATCTTACGTCAACTATGTTTATGCGATTACCTTATCTTATAAGTGCATCATTCATCACTTAGGCATACTTGGAAGAGTAGTCTAAAAAACAGATCTAAGACTTGAGAGAGCGGATCGGATCGCATAAGCAAGAATGGGGAACTTAGAGATAAGCTCTGTTTGATATTACACAGCGTATGTACCCTACAGATAGGATATTGCATGCGTTCAGAAGTAAGATACGGTGGTATGTGGTCATCATGCTTATGTGCGAGAGCACTTGAGCGGGTTATGGAGGCTTAGAAATAGGCTTCTCGGCATATACATCACATGCGTCCTAGAATTAGACACAAGTGTGTAGCATGATCACAGCTTGCATTGGCTGGGGTTGCCCTTGCCGTCAAGCACAGTGTTGCAATGAAGATATCCTCATATTTTATCTATTTTTTCCATGCATTTTACTACGCGTCAACAATTGTCGTGTCTTTACCTCTTATTCATACTTCCACTGCTTTGTTTGTTAGTTAGTAGTAGGAATAGTTCATAGCGTAAAACCTCCATCATTCTTTTACTCATCCGCCAAAAACACATTACCGCATACATTTAACTACAAGTCCCTCAGTTCGACCTCAGATCACCAAAGAAACTTGCGTTCTCGTTATACTTGGCAAGAGTGTAAGAAAACTTGTGATAGGAACACATGGTCATTGTATCTGAGATCAACACATACATTCCATTCTAACGAATGACTACCGACACATGAGTATAATTGCATAACCAAAGATATGCATCACATATTGTGTCCCCCTAATTTTAGTCACCAATAGGGTAGAAAGATTTTGCAAACAAGAATTTCAACAAATGAATTTGTCAGAAGAATTTATCAAAACTCCATTAAGATTAAAACGAATCCAACCAAAGAATTCACAAGATTGTAGTTAAGTTAATTAGAAAACTTCAAGAAATTAAACATAGGGCTCTTGCTCAAAGAAACTAGATAGAATTTACCTCTCAATTCATAGAAAAATCCAAGATACACAATCGTTCCATCGATTATGACCCAAAACGAAAAAAAAGAAAAACTAACCTAAAGATACTAAAAATTTAAGGGAATAGAAGAAGGGCAAAGTTTTACTTTAACCTCCATCAATTTGGCCTTCCAAATTCAGCATATTTTGGCCTAGGGCCAAAGAGAATATTTATAGAAATTGAGGCAGTGTCGCAACGTTAAAAGCAGCTTTGCAACGCTCACTTGCGCTCGTGCTCAACTGAAGGAAATCAGACATGAGGATTTCCATGAGCNCTTTGCAACGCTCACTTGCGCTCGTGCTCAACTGAAGGAAATCAGACATGAGGATTTCCATGAGCAACGGAAGGATCGTTCTAAATTTCATTTGTATATGAACAACAATAATTATAGTCACAAACAAAAACATACGGTTATGCATAAATTGAAATTATAACATGCTTTTGTACAGATCAAGGGAAAAAATTAACCATACCTTTGAAGACTCATCTTCAAGATCCATCGATCATGAACGCTCGTTCACAGCAAGACGGTAACCATGAACGCTCGAATACTTTGACCGCTACACTGCACGATCCACCGCAATCTTGAACACAAGATCACTTGGATCACGAACGCAGTGAACACAATGAACATCCTCCATAGAACCTCGAAAGTGTCGAGTTGAGTTTGACACCCCACAAGGGTTACCTTAGTATTCTGGGTATGAGAATCCAGAGTGTGGGCTCTGTGTGGACTTGGTTAGAGGTAGAGACCGGAGGAGGACAATCGTGTAAATGATTGAGCAAGTGGGAGATGATAAAGTCTATCGTATAGGATGATGCCCGATCGTTTAACAAAAGCTATGTGATCGTCTACCTAAAGCTATGCGATCATTTAGCTCATTGGCCAGCTGAGTGTCTATCGTGTAGAAACACTCCATGATCGTCTAGTCTCTCCAAACTGTTGCTTAGTAAATCTGATTTATTTGGCAACCTTTCCGTGAGAATTTTCTGAGATTGGAAATCCCAAATCAATATTACTAAAATTAGGAAAATAGTTTTCCATTTTATCTCACGGTTACCATGAAACCACCAGTAACCTCCCACTAAATTGGTTATTAGAGAAAATGAGATAATTATCCAATAATTAATATTATTATAAATATAAATGATAACCAACTTACCATACTATATTTATAACCTATAGTTTTAATATTTCAACTCAGGAAACATATAAACCATAGCCCTTTTTTCTATTTCATGGTCCTTAATGTAAATCTCATTTACATTAATCCTCCACTAGATGTATCTCATACTCGCAATATGTGTTAAACATTCTATTTATCAATAATAATGACTTGTTGATTTTACATCTTATTATGAAAATCCAATAAACATATCCTTGGCTATAGTCTGAATACTGTAACTTTATGTAGCGACATAAATAGGACCAAGTTGGTTTAATAAGTATATGGATGAAATTGGGTATCTCATCCTGGTAACACTATTAGATACGACCCACTTTGTAGTTGTTACAAGAAGTTCTAAAATGCTATAAATGATGTGATCCACAAATCGTTCATGTTGAGACATATTAGTGGGGGTGTCCTATGCAATGAGTTTTCATATAGACTTGACAACGAAAATAGTAACTTTTCTTTATAACGACCGTTTACTGTTAAAACTGACTATTCATTTATCAAATAACCTAGGTTAACTCGATCTTAACCCTGAGTCAACTATGAACTCCTGTTTGTTCGGGATTATCCTTTGATCTACAAACGGTGAGAGTAGTCCAACAGCACTACTGAATAAGCTTCCCATTTTGGAGATAAGACCAAATGAATAGCTGGGGACATAGCCTTGCAAGATGGAATTCACTCCTACCCAATTTAGGGTTAATAGATAGGTTGTTCTTTTAAGTACTGATTCTAGGTCTTGAACAATCGGGGCCCTGCCTTCTCATGATAGAGAAAGGATTTGATTCATAAGGATTATGAATCAGAATTTTTCATTAGAGGGTTAGTGGGACTTAAGGAACAAGATGTATTCACAGGGGTAAAACGATTATTTTAACCCAACTGTGATTACGAACAACCTGTGAAGGATCGACTTACTGATTATGGTTATAAAGTGGACATAATATATCTACAATGAGGGGAGTTCAACTATGGGCTATAGTGAAGTGTTCCATTAGTTAACGAATGGGGGTTAGATCGGTCTAATGAGTTTAACCGATTAATCTCAAATCATTAGAGCCCATGATCTGTAGGTCCGCGAGGTATCCCTACTAGCTTGTATATGATTAAGCTTTAGAGTAGCTTGAGAAATTAAATTGAAATGTTCAAATGAAAAATTAAACGGTATAGGAGAATATATATTTAAATATGATTTAAATATATGAAGATGGTTTTGTGCAAAAAATTTTTAAATTAATTTTAGAATTTTTTTTTTCAATTTTAAAATCAAAATTTTGGTTTTAAGATAAAATTGGAAAATTTGAAAACATGCACAAAATGGTTTTTCATGGTTTTCCATTTTCATCTTCTTTATGCTCACACAAAAACCACTTTCTCTTTTTCATTAACTCCAAGCATGAGTTGCAAGCAATGCATATTTCTTCTTTTGCATGTTCGTTTGCAATAAATAAAGGAGAATGAAGTGAATTTAGAGACATGCATTCTACATAAATTTTGAGAGAAAATTTTGGCTGAAGAAGAGTTCTTCAAAACTAAGTGTTGTGAGCTTCTCCTTCTGTTTTACATTGCTTCCAGTTGTTCTTGAGTCCCACAACTCGGTCTTATGCTCCAAGAGGATAGTGGGGAAGATATTGAAGTGGTTCACGGTGATCTTTGGAGAAGACTGTTGTTGATTGACCAAGATCTTAAAGAGTTCTACAAAGGTATGATCTAAAACCCTCTTATTTAGATGAGCATGGTTTAGTTTCTTCCAAAATTAGTGAATTTGAATGCTTATTGATCCTTGTTACTTCCATTGCATGTTATTACACTCTTACAATTGGTATCAGAGCATCATATAAGCATACAATTTGGTTTAATTTTGGTGTAGTGGGTGTTTTTTCATGAGATTTATGAAAAAGATGCACTGATATGGTTTTCTGAGTTTTGGCATGTTAATTCTCTTTAATTTCTCAATTAAATTTGAAATTGGCTCTTGTTTCATGTGCTTATATTTGTTAGCAAGAATCTGTAATTTATTTGGAGTCATTAGAATTGAAATTAAGATGTAATTGAAGAAACAAGTGAAAGAGGCCAAGCTGCTGTTCCAGTTTTTCAACTTCTGCTCAAAATCGTTGTTGAGGTTCAGTTGCTAAGCGATTATCTAGTTCCAGGCGTTACACAATGTGAAGAAAAGCTAGACGATCGTATAGCAATGGCCGTTGGTTGCTAAACGATCAGTTGTGATGTGAAGAAACAAGAAAAGCTAGACGATCGGTTGTGATGTTGGACGCTAAACGATCGTGTACCGGCAGAAGCTAAACGATGCGTTCAAATGCTATATGATAGCACTACGTGATCGTTTAGCTTTTGCGTGGGATCTAACCGATTTGTTGGAGGTGCTATACGATAGCACTACACAATCATGTAGCTACGGCGCGTTTTAAGTGATGTGATGAAGTGCTATGCGATAGCACTAAGAGATCGTCTAGATGCAATGCTAAGCGATGCATTGAAGATTCTATGTGATGGAACTACATGATCATGTAGCTAGGGCGCTGAACGACGCAATGATGTTCTATGCGATGGAACTAAGCGATCATTTAGCTGCGGCGAACACTAAAAGATGAGATGAATCGTTTGGCGATGGTGTTAAGCGATCGTGTAGTTCTACCCGAGAGCTAAACAATTGAATTGTGCGATAGACAGAAGACACTAAGAGATCGTGTACCTCTTCTCAACCCAAGGTGGTGGTGTTAGACGATTGCCTTCAGTGCTACACGATCGATCTTAACGAGACTTCAAGGTTGGATCGAGAGCAGTTGATTCGATCGATTTTCTCGAGGTCCAATCCTGTTCAACCTCAAAGGGTTTTAGTTTGTCCGGTTCAGACTTTGTTGGTTAGATTCAGACTCATCCAATCCGGTTCATGATGCTTGGGTTCGGTGTAGAGCGGTTCGAGCGGTTCAAAGATGGTTTTGAATCTGATTGTAATAGTTAGGCATCTGTTTGTTTGTTTATGCCAAAACTAAAACCATATCGTTAGTAATTAATTGTTTATGCATGTGATGTATGTAATAATTAAATAATTCATGTATATGCATACAATATGCCATGTAGATTTAAAACCCCACCGTAGGAAGCATGTTACATGCATTGAAATTATGTTATAATTGTTATAATATATAGTATGCATGTTAGGGTAATGTTTAATATAATGGTTATATTAGATACCTTTGTTGAATGTTGTGGATGTTTAGCATGTCTAAAATTTTGTAAGTTGTTATAAAATTGGTTAGACGTTCAAAATCCATAACAAAGAACAATTGCATGTTCACTTAGGTTAACAACTAGTTTTATTCCTTAAAATAGATTGTTACCTTATAAAATACGGTTACAAACTCATATTGGTTCATAAACTTGTTAAGGCTGGGGGTACTTAAGTTGACTGTTTACGGAACACCTCCTACCTAGGGATTATGACCGAAATATTGAGAGTTGTTAACTGATTTTATGAGTTTACGTGAGCAATGTGAGGTAATAAAATGGTTTATCACCTAGGCATTGTAGGTTAAATCCAATTATAAGCGTTATACTTGGATAAACTACTTAGACTTAGGTTGTATGAAATTAGCCACTATACCTAAGTAAAATACCTAAACATTTATAACACTTCAGTGGGAGATTAACAATATATTTGATATATAGTTATTAGCTCTCACATCCTCAAGAGTCCACACTGTGAGATCCATGCTCGGCTTAGAGTCGATTTTACCTCAACTGCTCCATTCGGAAAGTGTTTGCATGGGTCAATAACAAGGTGAATGAGGGAAATCATTCATAGTAAGTGGGTGAAGGAAATGTGTCAACATTGTCCTACGGTCTCCTCTATAAGTTTGAACTGTGAGATTCCTATGTTGCGTCTACTGTCGTTTTTTGGCGGCACTAGCTAGTCGTTAACCGCGGGGATCCCCTCGGAGGGTTGTAACATAGGATTCGGAACGACCATGGCTTCAGTAAAATGAATAGGGTCTTATAGTTTCGTCTTGGATATTGTCTTCTATTTCGGAGGCATATTCATACCGTCCTATAAGATCTGAAAATGGTGGGACACACTTACAAGAATTACTAACTGTTAGTAAAGATCTTGACCGAAAGTGATAACCAAAAGAATTATTTGAATATGAGTTATTCTGGAAATAGTATTTGGTCAAGTACTGTCTTGTTTCTGGGAAGGAATTCATGGCTTCCCCTCAGTAGCAATTGTTCTAAATCACTTAAGTATCTTTGCAAATGAATAAAGAGTTATTGGGTACTTTATTAGTTTTGATAAAAATGGATTAAGATGGATATTTAATAGAGTTTTTTAAAAATGTTTCAGCAATGTCGAACTTAATCATACAATTGCTTGCTTTTGATAAATTTAATGGAGGGGGTTATTCGAACTGTAAGTCAAACATTAATAAGATATTAGTTATAGACGATCTGAGGTTTGTGTTGACGAAGGAGTATCCTCCAGTTCCCAGTTCAACAGCCACTCGAAATGTTCGGGACGTCTATGATAGGTGGGTGAGGGCAAACGAGAAAGCCCGGGCCTATATCTTGGCGAGTATATCTGATGTACTCAACAAGAACCATGAGAACCATGAGGTCATGCCCACAACTCGTGAGATTATGGCATCATTATAGGAGATGTTCAGGCAACCGTCATCTTTTGTTAGACATGAAGCCATCAAGTATGTCTATGTTATACGCATGAAAGATGGAACAAACGTAAGAGAACACGTTCTCGACATGATGGTTCATTTTAATATTAGGGAGGCTCACGGGAAAATGATAGACAAGATGAGTCAAGTGAGCATGATACTGGAATCTCTCCTAGAGAGTTATCTGCCGTTCAGGACAAACACTGTTATGAAAAAAATCACTTATAACTTGACGACATTGTTGAATGATTTGCAGACTTATCAATCAATGATGAAACAGAAGGAAAAAGAAATAAAATTATTTCGAAACTAAAAATGTTTTATAAGGGGTCTACATTAGGTACGAAACCCACTAATGATAAGAAAGTTGGTCCTTTTTCTTTTAAGGATAAAATCGTACAAATGAAGAAGAAAGGAAAAGGGAAACAGAAAGCCACTACAAAGAAAAACAAAAACAAAACTCTCAAAGGAAAATGTTTCCATTGCGGAGAAATTGGGCATTGGAAATGAAACTGCCCAAAATATTCGGCTGAGAAGAAAGCAGAAAAGGCTAAACAAGATAAATCTGGTTTACTAGTTGTTAAACCATGTATAGTGGAAAATTCTACCTTACCTGGATATTGGATTCAAGCACCACTAATCATGTTTGCACTTTTCTATAAGAAACTAGTTCTTAGAGAAGACTTTTTTAATATAGATGACTTTCAAGGTGAGAATAGGTGAAGCCATTTTAGCTGAAGCAGTGGGAGATGTAAAGTTGTTTGTTGAAGATTATTTTATCTTGCTTAAGAATGTGTTCTATGTACCAAAGATGAAAAGAAATTTGATCTTCATTTCTTGTATATTAGAAAATATGTACAATGTATCTTTTGAATGAAATGAAGTATTTGTTTATTCAAGACGTGTTCATATTTGTTCTGCAAGACTTGAAAATAATTTATACATATTACAACCAATATAAGCGAGAGCCATTTTATATATAGAGATGTTTAAAACGGCAGAGACTCATAATAAAAAGCGGAAAATTTCTCCTAATGCCTATCTTTGGCACCTCAGGCTTGGTCATATTAATCTCAACAAGATTGAGAGGTTGGTAAAAACCGGTCATCTAAATCAGTTGGAAGGCAGTTCTCTACCTCCATGTGAATCATATCTTGAGGAAAAAATGACTAAAAGATCTTTTTCTGACAAAGACCTTCATGCCAAAGAACCTCTCAAATTTATACATTCAAATCTATGTGATCTGATGAATGTTAAAGCTCGATGAGAATATCAGTACTTCGTCAGTTAAATTGACGATTACTCTAGATATGGCTACATTTACTTAATCAGTCATAAGTCTAAAACTCTTGAAAAGTTCAAAGAATTTAAGGCTGGGACTAAAAATCTGTTAAGTAAGAGAATTAAAACACTTCAAAGATTGAGGTGACGAGTATATGGATTTGCAATTCCAGAACTATCTAGTATATCATAGAAGTCAATCCCAGCTCATAGCACCTGAAACACCACAACAAAATAGTGTTGCAGAAAAGAGAAATCGAACCTTGTTGAACATGGTTCGATCTATGATGAGTTATGCTCAGTTACCTCAATTCTTTTGGGGGTATGCAGTATAGACTGCAGTATTTATTCGCAACGTTGTTCCATAAAAAAGTGTTTTAAAAAAACCATATGAATTATGGAAATGACGCAAAACGAGTTTACGTCATTTCCATATCTAGGGTTGTCTAGCACACGTGTTGGTATACAATCCTAAGAAATTGGAAACACATTCAAAATTATGCCTATTTGTAGGATACCCCAAAGAAACAAAAGGAGGATTGTTTTATGATCTCCAAGAAGATAAAGTATTTGTATTGACAAATGCTACGTTCTTGGAAGAAGATCATATTAAAAATCATCTACCTCGCAGTAAACTAATATTGCAAGAACTAACTAAAGTTATTACAAAAAGATCAATAAGAGTTGTTGATCAAGCTGGTCCATCAAGAATGGTTGTTGTCCCATCACATCCATCCTAAGAGTTAGGGATGCCTCGACGTAATAGGAGGGTTATTCAACAACCTGAACATGGGTTTAACAGAAACTCAAAACATCATACAAGATGATGGTTTAGAGGATCCATTAACTTTTAAAAAGGAAATGGAAGATGTTGACAGGGAACAATGGATAAAAGCCATGGACGATGAAATGGAGTCTATGTACTTTAACTCTATCTGGGAACTTGTAGATCTACCACATAGGGTTGCACCTATAGATTGTAAATGGACCTACAAGAGAAAACGAGACCAAACTGGAAAGGTGCAAACCTATAAAGCCAGACTCGTGGCAAAGGGCTTTACCCAAAGAGAAGGAGTTGATTATGAAGAAAATTTTTCTCTTGTTGCCATGATAAAATCAATAAGAATACTTCTTGCCATTGTCGTATATTATGACTATGGGATATGGAAAATGGATGTCAAGACAGCTTTTCTAAATGACTATCTTGATAAAAGTATTTTTATGTCTCAACCAGAAGGGTTCATCGAAAAAGGACAAGAACAGAAAGACTGTATGCTTAATCGATCTATTTATGGATTGAAACAAGCATCAAGATCCTGGAATATAAGGTTTGACACTATGATCAAATCTTATGGCTTTCAACAGAATGTTGACGAACCTTGTGTATACAAGAAGATAGTCAACAAAACTGTAGCATTCTTAGTTCTTTATGTTGATGATATCTTGCTCATTGGGAATGAGACAAGTTTTCTTGCTGACATAAAGAGATGGTTATCAACACAGTTCCAAATGAAAGATTTGTGTGATGTTCAGTATGTTCTAGGAATGCAGATCTTTCGGAACCGAAAGAATAGAATATTGGTACTATCTCAGGCCTCTTATATTGACAAGATATTGTCATGGAATCATATGCAAAATTCCAAGAAATGTTTATTACCTTTTAGGAATGGAATTCATTTATCAAAGGAACAGTGTCCTAAGACACCTTAAGAAGTTGAGGAGATGAACAGAATTCCATAAGCATCTGTAGTTGGGAGTTTGATTTATGCTATGTTGTGTACACACCCTGACATATACTTTACAGTTTGAATCTTCAGTAGGTTCCAATCCAATCTAGGACACAGTCATTAGACTGCTGTCAAAAACATCCTCAAGTATCTAAGGAGAACGAGGGACTATATGCTTGTGTATGAACCTAAGGATTTGATCCTTACATGATACACTGATTCTGATTTTCAGACTGACGTAGATTCCAGGAAATCTACCTCAAGATCAGTTTTCACACTTAACGGAGGAGCTATAGTTTGGAGAAGCATCAAGAAAAGTTGTATCGCTGACTCCAAAATGGAAGCAGAATACGTGGTTGCATGCGAAGCTGCTAAAAAAAGGCCTTGGCAACAAACAACAACAAATAGAGAATAATAAAAATAGAAAACGCCGCACTTGAAGTGGCAAACAATTACCCACGATATTTAACTATAGGTAGCTCCAAATGAAATCTCCACTGTCCAGATTAAAGAACTTTGTGCCAAGAACGTGCTGTCAAAACTTTAGCTTAATCGGACTACGGATCGATCCCCAAATGACTGGAAAACATTGTTATATGGAAGAAAGATTTTCTCTAATTTTTCTTCCTTGCTTTTGTCACTTGGTTTGCGTAATTTTTATCTAACCAGTGGCTGCTTTGATTTAAACATAATAAAAAGAAAACCTACATGCCCAACTGGGCTTTATATTGTATAGAAAATCATTCTTCCATACAACAACGATTTTCAGCCATTTAGGGATTGATTCGTAGTACAATCGAGCTGGAATTTTGATAGCATGTTCTTGGCACGAGGATCTTCAATCTGGACGGTGGAGATTTCATTTGAAGCTACCTACAGTTAGATACCGTGGGTAATTGATAGCCACTTCAAGGGAGACGTTTCTAATTTTATTTTTCCCTATTTGTTGTTGTTTGTTGCCAAGATTGTTAATCTTAAAATATTTATTGTGTATGCCTCTAGTTATGACTAGGAATAACTCGTTGTAACCCATTATTGATTGTAGTAGAGATTTTGACTTCGGTCCATGGTCTTTTACTCCTCACATTGAGTGGGTTTTTCCACCTTAAAATTTCTTGTGTCCTTACTTGATTATTATTGTTGTTGCTAGTTAATTAGTATTCTATTAGATTCACACAAGAGTGGGATAATTGATCCAAAAAATATAGTGTTTATCTCAACATATTTTAGGAGCTTTTAGATTGAATTTATTATTAAATATTAAGGGTTCTTAATTTTCAGATGGCTAGAATTTTCATCACTTCCTTTTTCTACTATTTTTTCTTCTTTTATCCATGTTCACTTCTAAAATCTAATCAACCATGGGACCCTTATCTTTCTCAAATCACATATGCCTATCAAATTATATTGATAATTTTAGAAAGGAAAATGATCAATCAATAAATACAAAGTGTCAACTCATTTTTAGTCTAATTAAAGATAACTCGTTGATTACCTTACAAACCAAACAAAGAAGCTTTAGATTGATATGTTGGTCCTCTTATCCTCGTAAATTTCACTAGTTGAGATGCCCATTGGGATAAGATAGGGAGGGAGAAGGCTTCTTTGTCCCCGTCTCCATCCTTTATCTTAATTCTACATTCCTACAAAATTTCCTGCCGGATTTGGGACAAGAATTCCACTAGGAAATTAGCAGAGATCAAGTTACTTGCGGGAAAAAATTTTGTCATTAATTTTTTATCTTAATTTATTTATTTTTAACAAGTTTTTTCTATTTATTATCAACGATATAAAATTTTTAGAATTTTCTCTATTAAATCGATCATTTCCAATACATTTTTATTTAAATAAAACACTATGAAGTTTTCTTATAAAAACAAAGTATTTTATGTGCAAAGATATAACTAAAATATTTCATCTCGTAGTTTCTAAAAGTTAAAATTTAAATACTAATCACTACCCTTCAACTTAAACATTGCAATATACATGTCTTAAAAGTAAGAAAGTTTTAACATCTCTATTCTAAAAACACATTAAAACTATCAAAAAATTATGATGAGAATTAGGAAAAGACTAATTGGTAAAAATTACAAATCACAAATACCGTGAATTATATATATGGCAGGGCGGGGTAGGCAGGGAATAACTTCCTTGTCTCTGTCCCCGTTTAGCTAACGAAGAGAAAATTTTCCCCACTACTCCAGTCCATTCTCCATTAATAGGAAATTCCCAGCTTCGAGCAAGGCAGGGTCCATGGGACTCCGACCCATAAAAAAAATAGACATCTCTACCTTGTAACGAATATTAATAATTTAAGAAGAAGGCATATAGAATATCCATGCCAATATTCTATAAAATAACAACACAATCATGCCCTTTTAACTCTACATAAAAGACTTGTTTGAGAACACAAATGCATGTTTTTTTTAAAAGATAAAAATAGTGAAAAAAAGGGAATTGGTTGAGTTTATATGAAAGTAAATAAAGAGCACAAATGTTTTTCAGTAAAGTGCTTCTTTGTAAGTGCTTGAAGTATTTTGTTTAAAACATGTGTTTTTTTTTTCTGTCTTTTAAATCTCATTTTAGTCGGTGATAATAGATGCGTGTATTTTAAGTAGTGATTTTAAAAACCTTTATTCACAATGAATTTTATTAAGCATATAAAATGGTTAAGAATTTTCAATTTTCCTTAATCATTTCAAATGCAAACTCCTTTACTCCAAAAACCTTTCTTTTTCTACTATAAGTTCTTTTGAGCATTACTAACTATTATTGTGCCCAATAAAATTCTACAAATAATTTTTCCTTTTTAGCCATTCATTTATAAATTATTATTTAATCATCGTCAAAGTTCTTACCTTAGATAACATGAAACTAATCAACACATTAATCTTAAAAAAAAAAAAAAAAAAAAAAAAAAACTGACATCTTGCTATTTGGACGAGTGATCCTCAACTACTTATCTTTTTTAACTCTCAGTTCATGTGTATAGAATAATATTGATAATTATTAGAAGGGAAATCAATAAATGAAAAAGTACAAAGTGTTAGCTCACATTTCCCTTCCTCGAGAATGAAGATAACTCATTTATTACAACGATACAAAGTACCTCTAGATAAACGTGCTGGTTCCTTTTCCACGGAGTTAATGGTATAGATAGTGCATTTTTGGAAAAACAATTTAAAAAAAAAAAATAGAAAAGAGAAGTCGTTTTGAAAAAATTTAGCTAATTGAGGTTGTTTTTTTCCTTTTATTCTTACCCTTGTTTTCTTATTTTTATTAATTTTTTTTTTTAACTGCCGGCTGCCGCGGTTGAGATTTACAATTTTTCTTTTTTTTAATATCTGTCTTTATATTCAATCTTTCTTTTAACATTTTTTTTCATTTGCAATCTTATTCCGAACCTATCTTCATTTCTTCTTCTCCTTCTCCTTCGGTTGCTTTTAATGTTTTCTTTGTTTTATTTATATTTTTATTTTTCAACCAAATTTATTTCTATTTAGAAAAAAAAAAACTCAATCTAGAATTAATGCTTAGAAAAAGGAAAATTTGTATGGATGACCCATTTTTTGGGCCCAAAATGTCAAATGACCCATTTTTAAAAAAATAATGTCAATTGATCCTCTGCTGACATCATCATCATTCCAAATTATGTAAATGCCCCCACCTCTTTGTCTTCTTACCCTTTTACTGAAAACATACCAAAACTAAAAACTCTTCAAACATAACAGCTTCGTATCGCTCATAAACTCCAGACGGTTTCGCTACGATTTAAAATCCATCATTTGGGCTTCGAAAAGATTCCACTGTCACTGACAAATTCAATCTGATCGGTAAGTGATTTCAATCTATGTCTGAAAATGTCTTAAACTGATCAGTAATGGAGAAAGGGTGAGTTGTTCTGGGGTTAGAAATATTATGAACCTATGATTTTTTTTATTTGTTTTTTTGGTTTTCAATGTGTTCGGAGGTTGAAGACCAGTAAAAAAAAGAGAATGTGAGTGACATAAGTTAGAGTGAAATCGGCAAGAGTGATACTAGTGAGAACGACACCAGAAAGGGTGGATCGTTCTTTAGAAATACTGTGAACCTATAGTTTTTTTTTTCGATGTGTTCTGAGGTTGAAGACGAGTAAAAAGAGAGACTGTGAGCGAGATAAGTGAGAGTGAAATGGGCGAGAGCGATACTAGTGAGAGCAACACCAAAGAGAGCGACACCAAGGAGAGCGATACCAGGCATAGCGAAACTAGAGAGAGCGACACCAGAGAGAGCAAGACCAAAGGGAACGATACTAGAGAAAGTGATACTAGAGAATGCGATACTAGAGAGAATGATACCACAGAGAGCGACACTAACGAGACAATGTCCAGCAAGAGTGGTTCTAGCGAGACTTAAACAAAATGTTTGGTTTACAATTTTTTTTCTGAAGGAATTTACTGATTGAATCTTTATTTCATGCAAGAGTGATTTAAGATGTCAACACGTTTCAGAATACCTGTAGTCGACCGATTTTCTGGTCAAGTAACGAGCTTGGCCTATATTACTAATGGAACAAGACTGTGAAGGAAAAGCTTACCCCACGGCAGTTAGAGATGTTCAAGAGAACAGTTTTGCGTGATTTGTAGATATTGACATGGTGTTCAACAGCCCAATTATCCATCATATGTTGTTGAGATAAGTGAACAGGATGAGAGCTGACTTAATGAGATTCTCTGTTGGTGGAAAGGTCGTCGTGTTTTTAAAGGATGATTTTTTGTTGATGACTTGTTTGTGGCGATCCCCTATGCGAGTTGATAAGAATGAGCAGTCCTTATATGAACTTGTAATCAAGTATTTCAATAATCGAGTGACGAAGGACACATTACATATCAGTCTACTAGAATAAAAATACAAGGAGTTGGGGTCACATTAGTGTACTACACGGAGGTTGCAATGATGGGAAAGAACAAGCAGAAAAATGCAGTGGACCTTAAACGCTTTAAGGACATTCAGAACATATAGTACCACAACAGCCTAGACTAGGGTACCATTATTTAGGAGAGGACACTCGATGCCCTAAAGACTGCAGTGAATGATAAGATTAGTTTATACAAGAAGAAGATGAAATGAAATAAAAATTATGTCATGAAGTACTCTTTGCATAGATTTCCACGAGCGTTCTAGGTAAATTTGCTTAACATAATAATCGTATTGTTTGATTTAACATTACTATTGTTCTTAATATTTGTTAAATTTTATTTAGGTATGGATGTACGAGATCCTAGCAGCATCGATAGCTGGAAACATTGCGGACGAATGAACAAGGTGGCTTTGCCTCGTATGTTATGATCGTCATGCTCCCACTCAGTGTCCTTCAAAGTACTCGAGAGATACATATTCAAGTCTAAAGATGTAAGTGTATTATATAGCTAATATGTTTATTTGGTTTTTAAATTGACATTAACCATTTTACTGGGATGTTAATGCAAACAAAGGTTAAAAAGTGTCTTGTCATAATCGACGCTGAGAGGGAATTTTGGGATACACCAGTGGACGGACGACCTATATTCGATCTATGTGCCAATGATGATAGTGCTAAAAGCGACAGTAGGTCGAGTATGGGTAGTTCTGAAAGCGACAATGATGATCATCATGGAGGTAACAATGACGAACACGAGCATTCTGAGCACGAGGATGATGAATGTGTAAGGGTAGAGGGAGGGACATATATACCTAGTGATGATATGTTTCATGATGTGGTGGGGGATGTACGCGATGAGGATGAGTTGAACCCACCTGATGTCCATCTTGCGGATTCTTATAGAGAGCGATCTATGGATGAGGAGTGTCTTGAGTGTGTTGGCCGCAGGGAGGGAGCCAATCCTAACGATTTTGTTTATGCGTACCTACGGAGCATTGACAGCTCACTATCGAGGTTAGATGGTCGTATATCGAGTTTAGATAGTCGTGTATCCAAGATCGAGGAAAACATGACAGACATGAAAGCACAATTGTCAATCATCCAGTCACTATTGCAATCTATGTGCAAGGTTTACATTTACTATCATTTTATGTTTTTACGTGTTTAATTTTTGTGTGTTTATGAACTCATCATTTTAGTTTACTAATTGAAGGGTTCCACGGTGATTGAGGAGACGAAAAGGTCACCTATCCCACATTAATGATGGCACGATGCCTCTCATACTTCTATCCTTCCTATAGAGCCTCAAAATACCACTACTACATCTACTACCATCCCCCCTCTAGAGCCCAATATCACAACATCCCCCACTGATGTCCAACATACACAGCCTGATATGCCTACCTCACCCACTGACATCCCACATCCAGAGGCCGACACGTCTGACTTACTCATCATGCCACATATAGAGGCCAACATGTCTGAAATCCAAGAGGTCGACACTTCTAATATTGTTACGAACATGGAAGGAGTTACATTGGTGAATAATTTATTGATCAGTAATCTTTGTTTATATTTCGTGATTTGAAATTATGTTTTTTTTTTATATTTTTTGATATGGATTTTTTTGTTATCTGTTTATGTAGGAATCTCGAAGAATTAGTCGTAAGAGGAAAAGTGTTGATAAATATACACCTCCAGCTCAACTAAAGAAGAAAAGTGTGGATTCTAGGGTACACCTTCCCTTTGAAAAGGTTAAATATCCTCAACTGAGGGTGCCTACGTCACTATTCAAAGCGATTATCGAGTACAACGTAGAACATGACGTTCCATTTAATATCTTTAAAGAAATGATGGGCTGGATCACAAATGAGAATACTGATAACAAGGTTCACCTGTTGGAAAATCACCCGACCTATGAACGCCAACATACAGCATGAGTCGCTTGATCGTGGCATCTTTGCAATAAAATTACTAGAACGTTTGGTGTCTGGTGCTGATCCTTCAATAATCACTCAAGAGAAAATGAGTGAATATAGGATGCAATTAGCATGTCAATTGTGAGTGAACATTTCCTATTTTTTATATGTATAAAACATGTATTTTTTATGGTATTTTTTATGTATGTAAAACATGTATAAAATCATTTTGTCTCTTTGTATTTTGTCTCATTGTAATTGAGCTATTTCTATTTTCATTATATCAATGTATATAATACATTATATCAAAGTTCAAAGTTCAAAGTTCAAACATTGAGAGAGCGAGATTGAGAGAGCGAGACTTTCAGGGAGAGCAACACTTATGGAGAGAGCGATACATTGAGAGAGCGAGATTTTGAGAGCGAGACTTTTATGGAGAGAAGGTGACATTGTGACATTGGGAGAGCGATATTTTGAGAGAAAGTGAGAGTACATAAGCATGAGTGACATTCTAAGAGTCTATACATAAATTTGTACGGATGAGTGACATTGTGAGAGATCGAGACATATAGAGTGAGTACATAATTGGGTCTATATTTAGACAATCAACCTCGACCAACATTGAGTCAATTCTGCCATTTTCAGTACGTCGCACAGTTGTGAGCAGTTCACTATAGTTTTGTTGGTTATGCCCATAACTCCCACACCTACCACATTTTATTTGTTTGCAAAATTTTGCTCTAATGGTATTCTTCTCGCTCTTCGCCGTCTGACTTGTGCCACAAACTTTGGAGGAACGATAGTCTTTTCTACATATCCAAGAGCTCTCTTCCATTAAAATATGTGCTCGAGTGGATTTATAGGCTCTACATACGCAGTCATTAGAGAGTCCACTATATAAAATCGACTGTAAAGACTCTGAATGGGCATGTTTCATTCCTTAGTGTCCACAATTAAAGGAAATTGTGCATGAATATTTCCATGAGTAGCGGAAAGATCATTCCAAATTACAATCATATAAGAATTTTATAAATTACAGTCATAAATAGAAACAAACGGTTATGCATTCATTATAGAAATTACAGCATGTTCCAACACATAATCAAGGAGAAATCTACACGCATTTGTAGACTCATCGCCAAGATACTTGATCACGAATGCTTGAACACAGCAACCTCGAACGCTCGTGCAACATGACCACTACTCCGCACGAACACCACACGCTCGAACTCAGTAATCGCCTTAGTCACGAACACCCAAACAGCACGAACAACCTCTACAGAACCTCGACAGTGTCGAGTTGAATATGACACCACCAAGAAGGCTACCTTGGTACTCTCGGTGTGAGAATCTAGAGGGTGGGCTCTGGGTGGACTTGGTTTGAGGCAGAAGACGTTTGAAATAATAATCGTGTAAACAATTGAGCAAGTGGGAAAAGACTAAACTTATCGTATAGGTTGATGCCCAATCGTTTAGCAAAAGCTAAGCAATCGTCTAGCAAAAGCTAAGCGATCGTTTAGCTCATCGCTTAGCTGCGTGTCTGTCGCCTACAAACACTACACGATCATTTAGCTCGCTCCAAGTTGTCGCTTAGTAAATCCTATTTACTTTCCAACTTCCGTGAGATTATTTTCCGAGAGAGAATTCACAAAAACTTAATCTTACTAAAATTAGGAAAACAATTTTTCTTTTATCTCACGGATACCATGAAACTACCAATAACCTCCCACTCAATTGGTTATTAGATAAAAAGATTTAATTATCAAATAATTAAGATTATTATAAATATAAATGATAACCAACTTATCATACTATATTTAGAACCTATAGTTTTAATATATCATCTCATGAAACATATAAATCATAGCTCTTTTTCTATTCCATGGTACTTAATGTTCACATTTACATTAATCCTCCACTAAATGTATCTCATACATCATACCGATCATATCATATATAATTGAATTACCTTTTGTCAATTTGAACATTTCAAATCAACACCAAGAACTGATCCTCAACTGAATCCATTGAGCTACCAAGGGGACTTTATGGACCTGTAGCTCAAAGCTTCAATGGTACGTGAATAACTGACTAAACTCTTTAGTCACGGGATACACCATCTGTTAACTGCTAGGCACTCCACTAAAGATCGACAGCTAAACTCTCCTTACCAAGATATATTATGTATCCATCTTAATCAATCAGTAGTGCGATAACCCTTCACAGATCACTCGTAAGTACAACTGGGCCAATAACCATTATGCTCCTATAGTTACATCTAAGTCCTTAAGTACCACTGATCCCTCAAATGAACATAAGTCATAGTTCTACTATGACTGAGTCCTCTCTTCCAAAGAGAAGTTGTGGTCACTATGTTCAAGCCCCGGAATCAACCCTTAAGGAAGCAATCTCTCTACTTATCCCTGCTTCGGGAAAGGAGTGAATTCCTTCTTGTAGATTAAGTTCCCAGCTCCCAGATCAGACAAGTCCCCAAAAAGGTAGGCATGTTGAGTTGGCAATCTGGCCATTCACACCAATACTAATCAAAGGACCGCCCTCAAAGGTTGAAGTTCCCAAAACACTCAGGATTGAGGTCGTGTCACCTATGGTCGTTTAGGTTAGATGTAAGTCTATAGTGTCAACGGCTTTATATATAAAGTCTAATCATCTCGTGGTCTGATCTTATATAAACACTTTGTATAGCACACCTCCGCTTGCACGTCTCCACATGAATGATCAGGATCTACCAATTGTAGTAGTTTACAACACTTGCAAACCTCTAGAAAACGGGTCGTATTCGTAGTGTCACCAGGATCATGTATCCATTCTTAATCCTTATACTACAGACCTATTTAGATTATCACTTAAGGCATGATCCATTTGTATATCACATATACATGCTTAAGTTCACATAAGATAACCAAGAAGCTTTGTTTATTGGATATGAGTAAATGCCAGAATGAAATAACAGTTGTTTTATTCATCAAACAATGTGTATCATTACAAATAATGAGACTCCGGGAGAATTAGGCACCAATCCTTACAATCTCCCACATGTCCTAATGACTCAGGAGACTAATGTATAATATAATAAAAACATGTACAATATACAATAAACTAAGGGATACCCCAGTATCATCTCCTACTTGCCCTAGACGATGCCACATGTTCCGTAGACCTAGATTCTTTAGGTGACCCTCGAATACTTTAGTCATGAGAGCCTTTGTAAAAGGATCAGCAATGTTGTGCTCCGACGCGATTTTCGTGACTATCACATCATCGCGATGCATAATCTCCCTGATCAGGTGATATTTCTGTTTTATGTGCTTACCCCCATGATCACTTCGAGGCTCCTTCGAATTTACCATAGTCCCGCAGTTATCACAATAAAGAGTGATAGGAAAATCCATATTTGGAACAACTTCCAAATCTGAAAGGAATTTCCTTAGCCAAACAACCTCCTTAGCTGCTTCACAAGCGGCTACGTATTCGACTTCTATAGTGGAGTCTACAATGCATCCTTGTTTGATGCTTCACCACACTACAACCCCTCCATTCACAGTGAAAATTGATCCCGATGTCGATTTGTAAGAATATTTATCAGTTTAAAAGTCAAAGTCCATGTATTCTGTAAGGATCAGATCCTTATCTCCATATACGAGCATGTAGTCCTTTATTCTCAAAAGATACTTGAGGATGACCATCATCTAGTGATCAAATCCTAGATTGAACTGATACCTACTGGCAATCTCTACTGCATAGCAAATGTCGGGTCTGGTACATAATATTGCATACATCAAGCTTCCTACAACAGAAGCATAGGGAATCGCTCATCTCCTCAACTTCTTGAGGTGTCTTAGGACATTGATCATTAGACAAAACGATTACATCCCTGAAAGGTAACAAACCCTCTTAGAATCCTGCATCCTGTACTTGATCAACATTTGATCAATGTATAATGTCTGAGACAAGACTAACTGTTTATTCTTACGATCCCGAATAATCTGGATCCCTAGAACATACTGTGCTTCACCCAAATCTTTCATTTGGAACTGGACAACTAGCCATTTCTTAATGTCAATCAGATACCCTACATTATTCCCAATGAATAGAATATCATTCACATACAGTACTAGGAAAGCTACTAAGCTGTTGATGATCTTCTTGTATACACAAGACTCATCAATGGTCTGATCAAAGCCAAACGACTTGATAGCAGTGTCAAATCTGATGTTTCAAGATCTAGATGTTTGTTTCAGCCTATAAATGGACCTATTAAGCTTGCAAACTCTTTGCTTTTGATCTGGAACTATGAACCCCTCTGGTTGAGTCATATAGATGGTCTCCTCAAGATTACAATTAAGAAAGGCAGTCTTGACGTTCATTTGCCATATTTCATAATCATAAAATGTGGCTATGGATAGGAGAATCCTAATAAACTTGAGCATAACAACAGGTGAGAAAGTTTTCTCATAGTCACCTCCCACAACCAAGGTATAACCCTTTGCCATGAGTCTAGCCTTAAAGGTTTGCTCCTTTCCATCTACACCTCTATTTCACTTATAGATCCACTTACACTCAATAAGTCTTACCCCATCAGGTGGATCAACAAGTTCCCAGACATTATTGAAGTACATGGACTCCATTTCCTAGTTCATGGCTTTAACCCATTCATCTTTGTCAACGTCCTCTAATGCTTTCTTAAAAGACAATGGATCCTCAACCCCATCATTCAAAATGACGTTTTGGGCTTCAGTGAAACCCATGTAGCGATCTGGTGGGTTATAACCCTTCCACTATGTCGAGGTAGTCTCAACTCTTGAGCGGTTGACTAGACGTATCGACCTCAACATTTCTTATTCATCTGTCGGTCTGTTCAACAACTCTTGTTGAACCCTCAGCAGTTTCAGTCTCTCTAGAGATCTCACGAAAAACGAGCTTACTCCGTGGCTTATGATCCCTTATGTGGTCTTGTTCCAAGAAGATAGCATTTGTAGAAACAAACACTTTGTTCTCACTCGGATCATAGAAGTATCCACCTCTCGTTTCCTTGGGGTAGCCTACAAAGAGGAAAACCTCCGAACGTTGTTCCTACTTCTTTGGATTAGTGACTAGCACATGTGTCGGACAACCCTAAATCCTGAAGTGGCATAAACTACCTTTATGGCCCCTCCAATCAAAAGGTGTTTCAGAAACACTTTTTGAGGGAATGTTGTTCAGGATATAACATGCAGTCTGCACTGCATAACCCCAAAACGAGTCTGGAGAGCATAACTCATCATAGACTAAAGCATGTCCAACAAGATTCTATTTCTTCTTTCAGGTACACCATTCTTCTGAGGTGTACCAGGGTCGGAGAGTTGAGACGCAATCTCATGTTCTATCATATAGTTCTAGAATTGGAGTTTCATATACTCTCCACCACGATCAGATCATAGTGTTTTTATCTTCTTACCTAACAAGTTTTCAACTTCAGCCTTATATTCCTTGAACTTTTCAAGGGCTTCAGACTTACGTTGCACTAGGTAGAGATACCTGAACCTTCAATAATCATCTATGAAAGAGATGAAATATTCATACTCACCCCGAGCTCTAACATTCATCGAACCATAGAGGTCTGAATGCACAAGTTTCAAGGATTCTTTGGCTCTGTAACCTTTTCCAGTAAAAGGTCGTTTGGTCATCTTGCCTTCGAGGCATGATTCACATACCGGCAAGGAGTTTTCTTCTAAAATCTTTAGAAGTCCACTTTTCACCAACTTCTCAATCCTATTGAGGTTGATATGACCTAACATTAGATGCCAAAGATGGGCGTTTTCCTTAGGAAAAACCTTTGGTTTTATAGCTGTTGTTGCCATACTGAACATTTCAGTGTTAAACAAGGTTTTTATGACTAATGACTTTAGTACATATAAGTTACTTTCCATTGAACCATAACCAATCTCCATTCCATTATTGAAAATAAACACTTTATTCTCAGAAAAGAAGACTGTATAGCCTTGTTCAATGAGACCAGAAACCGAGATTAAGTTCCTCTTAATATGAGGAACTACAAAAATATTATCCAGTAATAGATAACATTTCTTGTCAATAAATAACTTCAACCTGCCTACAGCAACAACTGAAACAACCTCACCAGTACTGACTCGTAGAGTCATCTCTCCTTGTGGCAACATTTGCTAGGAACTGAATCCTTTATAAGAGGAACTGACATGATTGGTAGTACTTGAATCAAGGATCTAGGAAAAATCATCATTCTTTACCAAACATGTCTCCAAGACCAATAAATTAGATTAACTGTCTTGTCTCCTCTTTTGGAGAGTAGTGGAATCGGTGTCATAACAACTGACACTACTAGTTTTGTCATCCATCCCTTTATCCTCGAAAAGTAAGAATTGATGTTCAAACAAATCTTGCAGTGAGTCCATGATCTCATGTGCAATGATCATGTTCTCAACCCTTTTAGCCAAAACATCAGGTATGTTAGTCAAAATGTGAAGTCTGGCCAATGAATTAGCCTTCATCCACACCTCATATGCATTGCAAACACTTCGCGGTGCATCAAGGTTCGGGACTTGAGGACAGTCCTCAACCATGACAAATACGAGGTCGTTTGCCACGAAATATGTTTCACACAATTCTTTCCACTGTATGTAGTCAGTCATATTAAAAGCACTAAAGGAAATACTAATGAGATGCTGAAAAGAAAAACACATTAACCTATGTTAGGTTTTTAAACAAATACCCATTGTAAAATAAAACAACATCCAATAAGGTTTTAGCAAAACTAATATGAACCCCGTGTGACATCTAGTTTCGCAATGACGCTTCAAAGGTTTAGGACAAAAGCCACCGAAGGGAGGTCAGTTATCCCTCCTCTAAATTGAGAAGTTCTCAACCAGTCATTAATACCAGAACAACTCTTGCTCCTATAACAACTAACCATCATTGATTTGGCCAAGAGATCATTAACTTACTTAACAATCTCCTGTAAGTGTGACCTGCAATTTTCAGCCCTAGAGGCCCACCCCAAAAAGCCAATCCGAAGGGAAAAATCCAATTGGGGAAAAACCTAAAGCAACCCCATCCATTTTTGGAGTTCACTTTGATCTTGACCAACTGCACAAAACTGATCCGAAGGGGGATGCTCCCAGGGCACCACGAGGGAGTAGAGAAGGATCTCACGATGTGATACAATCACAGAGATCATAGGACGTGTTGACACATGATAACGGGCAGAAATGCATATTATCATAGTGCTAAGTTCTTAAACAATGCTAGCTTGCATTGATAAAACATGTTAAATTGCATCCAGAAAGAATCAGATTCATAATATTGTGGTCGCATGCGTTCATCGCATAGGAACAATTGATTTTTGTATTTTTATGAAGAATATGCGTTGACGCAAGGCGAAAATTGCGATAATACGAAATCATTTGTTGAGTGCAGCATTACCGCAAGGCTTTGCGATGATCATGTTCGCAAACATTTGCTCAAGAAGGATTGTCGTAACTTGGCGGCGCAAAATGGTGGGCGCATCTGGGTGAAAGGCATAATTAATCACGATGGGACAGAAAGTTGATGACAGTCAAATCCGAATTAAGTTGACAGCCGCTAACGATAACAAGTACATTCAGCTTTTCGGTGACAAATATTTGGTGCATCAGTCAGGGAATTAAAGCCGTCTCATCTGTGCAATCATGAGAGAGAAGCCACCGTTCTCCTTGGAAGTTCTATAAATACCAAAGGCATCTTTCAAAAAAGGGGTTCACAAGTTTTAAGAGCTCAGCTCGTCTTTGTCCAGAGTTTTCCTTTTTATTTTAAGGCAGAGCAAGAGAAGAGCAGAGACGCTAAAGATTGCTCAGGGCAGCTCGGGAGAGAACCCTGGGGTGTAAAAGCAGAGAGTGGGCTGATCCTCGCGAGAGCGAGATTATCTTTTGAATATGAGTAGAAAAGACAGTGTAAAAAGTCTGGGAAGTAAGAGATTTCTATCAGGCTCTTTATTTTATTCTTGCATTGTTGTCTTGTACTTCATCTTATTATTTATATAATGGAAGTTCTTATTCTACATCTGTTCACTCTTTTATCACACATGAGTAGCTAAACTAGTCGAATGGGTTGAGAGGAACTAAGCTAACATGACCTAGGATCTTCATTCTATGTGATTATATTGTATTATGTGTGCTTCATTCGTCTATTAGAGATACTCGGGAGGGTAGTCTAAGGACAGGATCTAGGCTTGGGAAGGTCAGGTTAGAATCTAGGCTCGAGAGAGTCAGATTAAAACTACATAAATAAGAGATAGTGACTTAGAGATAAGCTCTGTTTGTCAACATGCATCGCATGCACCCTAGAGATGGTTATGATGATATGTGGTCACCTTGTTTGTGTATCATCACATAGACAAGAATGACACCTTTTCACGTATATCGCATGCGTTCTAGCCTTAGAAGCTGTAGCATTCTCATCTAGAGATGGTTTACTATTGTATGCATGTTGCATGATCGCAAAGCATGAACGCATCCTAGGGAATGTTAGCCGAACCCCTTCTCAACTCGTTCACCGCATATTCATCGTATCTCCCGTTTATCAACTCTTTTCAAACTCTGTCGCATTTGTTTATTTTTCATTAATGCGAACAACAACCCCAACAATTATTGATTTATTTGGTTACTGCATATTTTTCCTAAAAATTACCACTACATACTATTTCCCCAAGTCCCTGAGTTTGACCCTGGACTTACCAGGAAACTCAGTAGGGGTTACACTTGGACTCTATTGAGAAAACTTGAGTGCTCAACACAATTTCATCATCGCATTCCCTCCATAATTTCACTTCATAAAATAACGTATCAAAACACACCCTTCACCCACTTACTATAAACACTCTCTCCTTCACCTTGATATTGACTCATGTAAACACCATCTGAAGGGGGATGCTCCCAGGGCACCACGAGGCCAAACATGAATCTCACGGTGTGAACATACAGGGAGAAACATGAGTGGAATCATAGATATATCAGATACATCTCTTCCGCCCACTAAGTATTTTATAACCTAGGGTTTAGCTTACTTAGAAAAAAACACGGCTAAGGATTTTAACTAAGTGACTTTTAGGTTGCCCAAGAATAACTTTTACCTTTGATAGTTAAACAACTTTTGATCATCATCCATTAAACTCTTTAACAGAGTCTTTGACCAAAACGTCACATGCTGGTTAAAAATCTATCTAATTTACCTTTCCAGGTAGGTTCCCAGGTAGAGGTGTTACGTTTCCGTCAACTTTAGAACCCCAGCCTAGCCAGAACCTGCCTTAGACAAAAGGTCCCTTATAGATAGATTTAAAAAAATTTAATCTTTTATGCCAACCAATTTAATCCTATTAAACCGATTTTAAAAGATTAATCTAGGTGACTCACTACTACATAAATTGGATTACTTGACGTTTTTCCAATGTCAAGTAAAGGGTATACTTGACACTTATAAAAGCGTCAACTATTTGAGTGTCAAGTATAGTGTGATAACTTGACTCCGAAAAAACATCAAGTAATATGTTTCTTGATACAATTTTCGTGTCAAGAAAGATAATTCACTTGACATTGGTGGTATGTCAAGTTTATTCAAGTGTCAAGTATAGGGTGATACTCTTTAACCTTTTTTATGTGTCAAGTATATGTTTTTTTGTTTTCAAATTAAATGCCCCAATTGATATTCTCATTTTCTGCCTTGTATTTCAACATACAATTACATCAAATAAATAAACATTATACATTTAAGATCTATCAACTCAATATATTCACTAAAAATTCATATGTTCAACTATGAACACTCCTCACAAATTACAACAATATTTCTCTCACATGTACATGCACAAAATAAAATCTCAACTATTGCTTTTGGATACAAAACTCAACTTTCAACAAACACAAAAGTGACAAATTGTTTAATAAATAACCTCTCAAAAAAGTACATTATTTAATCTATACATTGAGCTTTGAAGTTTAAAGATCGAGAACTAAGGGTCAGGCAAGCCATGTTTAAGCAAGTCACCTGCAAAATAGAATGAAGGACGATAACATCAAATTTCAAAATATATAAATAAGTGTTAAAATACAATAACGTAATCCAACCTACAAAAAATTCAATAATAATGGTTACAAAATGCAAATTCTAGAAACTATGTAACAATTCCAAAAGAGTTTCAAGGCCTTAATACCTATCAAAACATCCAAACATCGTTAACTTTGTTGTACAATGACTCCAATCCCTTGAAATCTTTGAATTGAATATCAAAAATTGAAAATAACTCAATTATTAGACCAATACTTGAATGGGTAACAAAGAACTATTAATACTAACCTCCAAACTTACCAAAACCTTGCCAAAATCGGTCTCATGCTAATTGAAGGAAATCGTGCATGAGGATTTCCATGAGTAGCGGAAAGATCATTCCAAATTACAATCATATAAAATTTTACAAATTATAGTCATAAACAGAAACCAATGGTATGCATTCATTATAGAAATTACAGCATGATCCAACACATAATCAAGGAGAAATCTACACATATTTGTAAACTCAACGCTAAGGTCCTTGATCACGAATGCTCAAACACAGCAACCTCGATCTCTCATCCAACACGGCCGCTACTTCGCACGAACACCGCACGCTCGAACTCAGCAATCGCCTTGGTTACGAACACCCCAACAGCACGAACAAACTCCACAGAAGCTCGACGGTGTCGAGTTGAGTATGACACCACCAAGAAGGCTACCTTGGTATTCTCGATGTGAGAATCTATAGTGTGGGCTCTGGGTGGACTTGGTTTGAGGCAAAAGACGGAGGAAACAATAATCGTGTAAACGACTGAGCAAGTGGGAGAAGACTAAACCTATGGTATAGGTCGATGCCCGATCGTTTGGCAAAAGCTAAGCGATTGTCTAGCAATAGCTAAGCGATCGTTTAGCTCATCGCTTAGCTGTGTGTCTGGCGCCTACAAATACTACAAAATCGTTTAGCTCGCTCCAAGTTGTCGCTTAGTAAATCTTATTTACTAGACAACTTCCGTGAGATTATTTTTCGGGAGAGAATTCACAAAATCTTAATCTTACTAAAATTAGGAAAACAATTTTCCTTTTATCTCACGAATACCATAAAACCACCAATAACCTCCCACTTAATTGGTTATTAGATAAAAAAGATTTAATTATCCAATAATTAATATTATTATAAATATAAATGATAACCAACTTATCATATTATATTTATAACCTATAGTTTTAATATTTCATCTCATGAAACATATAAACCATAGCTCTTTTTCTTTTCCATGGTACTTAATGTAAATCTCATTTATATTAATCCTTCACTAAATGTATCTCATACATCATACCGATCATATCATACATAATCGAATTACCTCTTGTCGATTTGAACATTTCAACCAACATCAAGAACTAATCCTCAACTAAATCCATTGAGCTACCAAGGGGACTTTATGGACCTGTAGCTTGAAGCTACAATGGTACGTGAATAACTGACTAAACTCTTTAATCACGGGATCCACCATCCGTTAACTACCAGGCACTCCACTAAAGACCGACAACTGAACTCTCCTTACCCCAGATATATTATATGTCCATCTTAACCAATCGGCAATTCGTAAGTACAGCTGGGCCAATAACCGTTATGCCCCTGTAGTTACATCTAACTTCTTAAGTACCATTAATCGTTCTAATGAACATAAGTCATAGTCTTACTATGACTGAGTCCTTTCTTCTAAAGAGAAGTTGTGACCACTATGTTCAAGCCCAGAAATCAACCCTTAAGGGAGCAATTTCGCAACTTATCCCTGCTTCGGGAAAGAAGTGAATTACATCTTGTGGATTGATTTTCCAGCTCCCAAATCAGACAAGTTCCCAAAAAGGTAGGCATGTTGAGTTGGAAATCTAGCCACTCTCACCCATACTAATCAAAGGATCGCCCTTAAAGGTAGAAGTTCCCAAAACACTCAGGATTGAGGTCATGTCACCTATGGTTGTTTAGGTGAGATGTAAGTCTCTAGTATCAACGGCGTTATATACAGAGTCTAATCATCTCGTAGTTTGGCCTTATATAAACTCTTTGTGTAGCACACCCCCGCTCGCATGTCTCTACATGAATGGCCAGGATCTACCATCTATAGTAGTTTACAACACTTACAAATCTCTTCAAAGCGGTTCGTATTCGTAGTGTCGCCAGGATCATGCATTCAACCTTAATCCTTATTCTACAGACTTATTTTGGTTATCACTTAAGATATGATCCACTTGTATATCACATATACTTGCTTAAGTTCACATAAGATAACCAAGGAGCTTTGTTTATTGAATATGAGTAAATGTCAAAATGAAATAACAGTTATTTTATTCATCAAACAATGTGTATTATTATAAACAACGAGAGTCCGAGAGAATTAGGAAACTAATCCCAACAATAATTGCATGCGAACATGTTCAATCAAGCATACTATGGGCAATCAAGCATACTATAGGTAATCATGAATACGATGGGCAATAGCCAATTACGTGATTGGAGCATTCCTCTAACATGTTCAATCAAGCGTACTATGGGCAATAGCCAATACTCTTTAGTTAACAGATTGAAACACTATGCACTGTTAGACATCATGTTGTCATATCTTCGTTCTATTTGGTAAACCCCTTCCCACCTTTGAAGACCGATGTCTTCTAGATATTTCGTGACAACACTATCTCGAAAACTAATGAGTTCGTTCCATTTTATCTGGAACTCTATCATGCAAAATGCCTTTGTTGCATCTTTAAATATCCCAACGACCGTACTGTCCTTAAAGTTTGTAATAAGATTTTGTTCTATGTGCCACGTGCACAATCCATGAAATGTCGTGGGAAAAAAATGCACAAATAGCATTGCTGATAGATACCATCCGATTAGACAAAAACATCAGATTATTAGGTTCTTCGATAGTGCATTTCAAATTTGACATTAACTATTTCCCTGATCGATCGGTTTCATTGTACACTATTGCATATGCTAGTGGGTGTAATTGATTGTTCTCGTCCATAGAAACTGCAACCAACATGGCCCCTTTGTACTTTCCTTTCAAGTGCGACCCGACAACAATTATCACATATAGACATCTTGCGAAACCTCTAATACAAGACCCTAATGCCATAAACATATACTTGAAATGCACATCATCTTCAAGTTCGATCTCAAATATTATATCCAGATTCTCTATTTTTAATGCTTCCCCATAAGCATGTAGCATGGCGTATGAGTATTATGGAGTACCTCTAGTGAGACCATATGTGACTTCCCTTGTATGCCATGTTTTTGTTAAGATTGATGCCCTAAAGTCTCGTATCCTATAGTTTGTAAACAGTTTGTCTGAATGCTTGTGTTGTATAATATATGATATCTTACTTCACCTCTTGATTTTGATCAAATGTTTGGTTTATTTACTTTACCACAAACCAATAAACATAAAATCCCTGGTTTCTGTATGTAACTTAAGCATGTATGTGGTGACATATAAGTGGATCATGTCTTGAGTGATAACCAAAATAGTCTGTAGTATATGGATATAGAAAGGAAACCTTACCACAAACCAATAAACATAAAACCAAAATACTTTGTAGAATGATCACAAGTGTTGTGACTTGTCATAGATGGTCCGATCCTGATCATTCGTGTAGGGGACATGCAAGCGAGGGCGTCCTATACAAAGAGTTTGTATAAGACCTGACCACGAAGTGTTAATGTCTCGTTATATAACACCGTTCATGATAGAGACTTCACTAGGATGACCATAAGTAACATGACCTCAATTCTGAGTGAGTTGGGAACTCCTGCCATTGAAGGCAATCCTTTGATTTGTATGGGTGCGAGTGGCCAGGTCGCTGACTTAAACCTACCATTTTGGAGATTCGTCTGATTTGAGAGCTAGAAACTCAGCTACACAAGATGGAATTGACTTCTTCCCTGGAACAGAGGTAAGTAGATAGATAGCTTTCTTAAGGGTTGATTCCAGGGCTTGAACGATGTGGTGCCACACACCTTTTCTTGGTTCGGGAGGTGTTCACACATAGTTGGACTATGTTATATTGTTCATTAGAGGAATCAGTGGTACTTAAGAAGTGAGATGTAACTACAGGGGAAAAACGATAAATTGGCCCGACTGTACTTAAGAGCATCTGTGAAGAGCCGATGGACACAGAAATATATCTGTTCTAAGAAGAGTTCAGCTGTTGGTCTTTAGTGGAATGTCTTGTAGTTAACAGATGGTGGATCTCGTGGTTAAAGAGTTTAGTCAGCTATTCACGTACCATTGGAGCTTTAAGCCACGGGTCCATAAGGTCCCCTAGGTAGCTTGGATAAAGTCAAGAATCAATTTTTGGGTCAGTTTGAAATGTTCAAATTGACAAGAGGAAGTTCGATTATATATGATATAGTCGAACTGGTTAATTATATATGATATAATTGACTAAATGTATGAAATACATTATTTTAGAGGAAATTAAATATAAATATGATTTATATCAAGTGGAGGAGAAATTACTATAGTAGACATGTGATATCAAACTATAGGTTAAGAATATAATATGATTATATTCATTTATTAATTAATTGGTTAATCATATGATAATTGGCCAGAAACTTCTTCTCAATCATGCGCAATTGGGAAAATCTTATTCGATTATTGTAACTAAAGAATAAAATGAAAATTGGTTTCATTTTGCAAAGAGTTCGAAAAAATCGTTCACGTTGTGAAAATGTCACGATCGCTTAGCTGAGAGCTTATACGATAGTGCCTTATCACCTAAAAGATCGCACACATTCTCTAAACGATTGCTCAGCTTTTCTAAATGATTGCTTAGCATGCTGAGTTTTCTAAACGATCGCTTACTAATTACTAGACGATCGCTTAGTAAAACCTACACGATAGTGTAGCTTTCTCTAAACGATAAGCATCCGCTATGTGATAGCCTTCTCCCACTTGCTTGTCGTTCTACATGATCATCCCTTTCCTCCTTCCTCCACCAACTCCATCAAAGACCACTCTTTGGATTCTCACTCTGAGAATACCAAGGGCTCTAAGTGGTGGTGTCGTCTCCGCTCTTACTTGTTCATGCGCACATGTTCATATACATGATCGTGCTGCTGGTAGCCGACTGTTTGATGGATGATAAAGAACGTAGAGGGTAGCTTTCACTGGGTTGAGTTCGAAGTGAAGGCCTTCAACTAGTACGTGAACTCAATCTCTTGCATTTTATTTATGAAAGCATGCTTATAATTAGTGTTAAATTGCATACCTGTTAGTTAGAAGTGTATGTGGTAATTCGGTCACAATGAAATAGGAAAGATCTGAACGCGCTCATAGAAACTCTTGTATAAGAGTTCCTTCAGCTTTATCGTTAACTTATGTTGACGTCATAATCTCTCTTCATATCCTCAACGATATGACAAGGTTTATAAATATGTCCTATGCCTATAGACTTATCTTTAATCAACTGATCAACAACCGTAGCAGTTCCTTGTCTATGATCGTGATTCAGAATTCCGATGGAACATGTGTGCGAACGTGAGTACTTTGTGATCTTAAATATATTAGACCCTTTCATTTTCACTGCACGAAGGTTCCACTTACAAATCTTCCCAAGACATTTAACAGTGAATAAAGATTTGGTTGACTTCCTGACTCTAAATTCAAAATTTTTGTTGATGGAAAAAATAGATAATTGCATTTTCAAATCCTTTTTACTCAAAAATAGTTGTTCAACTTCCACGTTTGTCCTAGATTAAAAGGTACTAGGCATAATCAACTCTTCCCTATGACTTGAAGACATAGATGGCGGAACCACTGAAGCTGCTGTAGAACAGTGCACATCTATATGATCACGATCCATTTCATTCAATCCTGTTGGTAACTCATTACCATCCACTTAAGGACCACAACGTTGCTCTAGATGACCAGAATCCATATAATCTAGCCTAGATGATCTCTCATTACCAACAACTGAAGTACTACCCAATTCTGTATCACCATAATTCATTGAATCCAATCCTGCTAGATTAGTGTGGTTGTTGTCTAGTGATAATGTTGATGGTACAGTGTTGGTAGACAATGCAATATCATCCTCTTCTTGAAAAAACTCATATGATTCCTCGTATTGTCTGTCCACAGTCGTATCATCATAACTCACATTTCCAAATACCATTCTAATATTTTTCATCTTGATTCGATTTTACCGTTACAGATAACTATAGTCTACTAAGCTCGGAAGCGACATCATCATCATTCATTATGTATTATGGAGGGGGTTCATATTCAAGCTTATATTTAACTCTCATTAAAGACCAAAACTCTAAAGAACTTACATTTGTAACCCTGTAAATGTGAGATTTAAGTTTTTCATACTTCAATGTAACAGACACAATGTTTCCTGTCAACTCGCTCCCAATATATGAACTTTCATTCTCATTCCAATCACCTCCATATTGAATAAGTAGACACTTTTCTATCATCCCACAAAGCAAGAGAATATTTAGCATTAAGTTATACAAGCAATTGATGTGTACTCTCGCTCTCTCTTAATCTCGCTCTTTCTTAATTCACTCTCTCTCTCTTACTCTTGCTCTCTCTTAATCACTTTTGTTCTATTTCTTGCTCTTTCTCTCCCAATACAAAATTTCGTAATGCTCAATTCCTTCCTTTCCAGAAATAACACAGCGAAAATAATGAAACAGACTCAAAATAATGAAACATTGTTATGAAAAACCTATTCCGTTCTAAAAAAACCTTGTCTTGGAAATCCCTGTTCGGAAAAACTCCATTCAACAAAATGCCATCGAAAACCAGGGAAGTAATCACCTTTGAAATGGAGTTTATAGTTTAAAGAAATCACCATTGTATTGTGTTTAGGTATTACTGATTTGAGGCTTCAGTCGTGAAAATTGTCAAATCATTCGTATATTGACGAGCAATCACATCAAACTAGGGAATTTAAAGTGAAAGTGAGAGTGTTTAATCAGATGAGAGCGAGACTTATAATGTGAGACACTAGTGAGGGAAATTTACATTGGTATGCCGATGATGCCAGCAGAGGGTCAATTGACATTATTTTTTAAAAATTGGTCATTTCACATTTTGGGCCCAAAAAAGGGGTTATTCGTACAAGTTTCCCTTAAAAAAAAAGGTTCTTAGTTGTTTTTAATTAAATTTTTCTTTTTTTTTCATCCATATTTTTTCAAACTCGAGTTTTGAATGTGTAATATTTTGTTTGTTAAAATCAATGTTTTCTTATTTTTTTTTTATTATTTTGAACTTTTAGGTGTAGAATATACTTTTTTTAATTATAATTTTGTAAAGTCAAGTTAATTTGATAAAATTTTGAATTTTTTTTCCTGAGATATTTTATATTATATTTATTATTTTGAGTTTGTTTATTTATGTTAGTTTCATTAGTTAATTTTTCTATGATTTAATGGCTAAATGACTAAAATAATTAATTCAAATATAAAGTACAAACTTCTACAATTATAAAGTAAAACTACAATGTTCTTATTCATGATATATTGAATTAATTGAAATAGAAATTGAATTAATTGACTACAACTATAATTAATTGACTAAAACTAATTATGATTGTAGTTTTAGTCTATAATTATCAATTAATTGAATTAATTGACTATAATTAATTAATTAGATAACTAAACTATATTGTTCTTATCTATTGCTACGCTGCTAGTTTGAATTATTTACAAGGTCTGCATGCAACCTGACCCGACTTTTTATGAAAAAACATGACTTAGATAGTTCGACTCATTAAATCATGAAAAAATTAACCAATCAAACTAACATAATGAATAAAGTCAAGATAATAAATATAACATGAAAAATCTCACGAAAAAAAAATGAATTCGAAAATTTGTCAAACTGACTTGACTTTATTATTTTTTTTAAAAAATTATATTCCACCTCAAAAAGTTAAAAATAATCAGATAAAAATAAAAATAAGAAAAATAATTGAACTTAACCAACAAAGTATTACTCAATTCAGAACTCGAGTTGAAAAAAAGTATGGACTTAAAAAAGAGAGATATATATTACATTAAAAACAACTAAAACGATTTTTAACCATTAATTCTAAATTTATTTTTTAAAATAGAAATAAATTTGGTTGAAAAATTTAAAAATATATATAAATAAAACAAAGAAAACATTAAAAGAAAAATAAGGAGGAGAAAAAAGGAAAGTAGGTTGGGAGTAAGATTGAAAAAGAAAAAAGATTAAAAAAAACAAATGTTAAAAGAAATATTGATTATATGACGGACCAAAAAAATTCGTAAATCTCAATAGCGACAGTTAAAAAAAAAAATTAGAAAAAATGATAAGAAAATAAGGGTGTGGAGACGCACTCCAATAAAAACATAAAAACAACCCCAATTAGCTAATTTTTTTCAAATGTATACTATTTATCCAATTAACCTCTCTTGTTTGCATTATAAATACCACTAGTTTCTTGAAAATATTAATAATAGAAAAAGAAAAAATTTCTAATAATAATGTTATAGGTGAATATAGACATGATAAAATAGTCTTTAAAAAAAAATCGTAGATAAAAAAGATTTGAACTAATCATTGAACTTATCAAGATTTAATCCTTATCAGATTGAAGAAAAAAATCATATCTCAATCTTAAGAGGATTGAGATAAACCGTAGATCGATTCTCCAATAAATATATTATTATTAATACATATGAGATAACTAAAACTTATGACTTTTTTTTCTACTCAATTATCATTTCGAACTTGGGATGAGAGTCATTTTTTTTTGTTGGCATATTTTCTCATTCTCAAATTAAATTTTATTGTTGTTGTTACAAGAAGGCTAAATGAGCATTTTCTACCATCCAGAATTTGACATCTAGAAAGACAATAATATATACTCGTTTCCATTCATCATTTGACACATTATTATATAAGTATGCTATTTTATTTCATGGATCTTACTATTCTTAAATTTCTTTTATTGTTTTCTTTATGTCAAATAATAGGGAATGAGATATATAGATGAGAAGAAAGAAAATAGATGGAGAAGTATTAAATAAATATAGAGTTCCATCTCAAAATTCTAATTCATTATGGCATGAGTAATCCACTTTCTAATGTTGAGTCGTCGTCGTCGTCATCGGATTTTGATTATTTTTTATTGAATACTCGTTTAGGTTATGCCTCTTTGAGTTTCATCTTAAAGTCAATTAATTTTTTTAAAAAAATTGTACCCTTTGAGTTTTTATTTAGGAAAACGGACCCTTTTTCTTTTAAGGAAATTGAATCCAATAGCATCAATTAAGGTATCATTTAGAGATTTAGCAAAAATCGGAAATCATAAGAATTATAATACCACGCCTTCCTTCCACGCGAGGCCTTTTTAGGGTTAATCCTTAAATGCACTCAACAACATCTTTAATTTTATTGTAATTAAAGCTTCCCAATCACATATTTTAATTCTGTATATGAAGATCTTTAGCTTAAACTGCGTGCCCAATTTTTTTAATCTTGAAATAAGGATCTAATTTTAAAATCTCATATTATCTTCCAATTGTTTTGGCATTGTCTTTTTGAATTTGCTATTTGGCTTTTTATATATATATATTCTAATTTTTGAATTTTGGTTTTATTTTTAATCTTCAATTACACTTCAGTAGGCTCTTCCCAAAGTTACATTGGTGCCCTTCAAATGTATTCGCGCATGTCCCATATGAAGAGCTTCCAGCCCATTCCATTGTTTTCAATATTTTCTTTATGGTTTTTGAATTTAAGATTTAGTCGGAGTTTAAAATTGGAACAATGAATAACAATTTGTGGAAGTTAAATTTGGAGGAAAAAAAAAAAGAAATCCTAGACATTTTTTTTTTCAATAAATCCTTTGATATTTTTTTTAAAAATGAATGGATAAAAATTATTTTTAAAATAGGGTTGTTTTCAAATAAAAGAAAATGAACTAATTTATTCAAAAAATAAAGTAAAATATCACTAGTGATAAACCACGATAGAAATCTATCAATATTTAGTGATGATAGATGTCTATCACTAATAGACAGTTATATTTTATTATATTTGAAATTAGTTTCAATAGTTTTACCATTTAAAATAATCTTTATATGTTTGCATTAGATATGTTTTCAATATGTCGTATTAAATATTTAGCTATACTTCCAAATTGTTTTACCAACCATTTAAAATAATCTCAATACGCCGTATTAAATATTTTGCTGATTTTTTTTGGTCAGTTCCATTCATTTTCGTTTTTCCTCAGCCACAAGGTTATTCTCACCCTTCCTAATTTACTTGCATATTTATCAATTTCATATCAACCTTTTCTTAAAATTCAATATTGAAGAAGATTGGCTTAACAAGTGTTTTTTTTTTTTTTTTTTTTTTTTTTTTTCAAATTCTAGTGAGTTAACAAGTTAACTAAGTCAGTTCGACTTATAAAATATAATTTTCCATTCAATTTGTATAGAAGTAAACTAAAAAAAAATTATCTTTTAGTTGAAAATATAAGTGAAGGAATAGTTGATGAAAAATTGGAAAATACATGGATATAAAGATATTTTGTCCATGTTGACATAATCTTGGAGCTCCAAAAATAGGTTTGTAACCTTCATTTGGTAACTCTTTAGTTTTTTTATTTTTTATTTTTGAAAATTATGCTTAAAAACATATCTTTCACCTCTAAATTTCTTGATTTGTTAACCATTTTTTTTTACTAATATATTTAAAAACCAAGTCAAATTTTGAAAACTAAAAAAAATTATTTTTAAAAAATTATTTACGATTTTAGAATTTAACTAAGAATTCAACTCATGTACTTAAGAAAAATGTAAATCAAGATAAGAAATTGAAAAGAAATAAACTTAATTTAATTTTAAAAAACTAACAAAAAAAATGAATGCCCCATTTGATTACTATAAGTAAAGGAGTTGGATTTTTGGCTAAAATCTAAAAACAAAAACAAGTTTTTAAAAATTACTTTTTTGACTTTTCAAAATTTGGCTTTATTGTTTAAAACATTGGAAAAAAGTAGATCACGAACCAGAATATTTAGGAGTGAAATGAGTGTTTATAAACTTATTTTTCAAAAGTTAAAAATCAAAATCAAATGTTTACCAAACGCAGAAATAATTACTAAACAAAACATAAATAATTCGGCCATCTTAAAAAATGAAAGGGGTCTATTTGTATCAAATTTCCACTAATTTTATAATGGAACTCATATTTATTTATTAAGAGAGTGATTTAGTCTCACGTGTATGATATTGTGGGAGAATTATCCTTTCTTTTCCTTTTTAAATTTAATATTCATATGGGATGGAATGTTACAACGCTGCTCATCCTAGTCGAGAAAGATGTGCACTCGTGAGTTGTTTCATGCAAGGTTAATCTGGTTTGACTGGTTTTGTTGACTCTTGGTCCGATTCAGCTCAATTTGGATCGATTTAGCCTCAATTGGAGCATTGGAGGGCCGGTTTGGGTGGTTCAGGTCCAATTCGAGTCGGGTTGAGCGATCCAGATTCAAATTGGAGTGGTTTTTGGCCTTTATTGTAATAATTTGTTCTTAAATGCTTTTTAGGATGCCAAAATTGGACCATATTAGTGTTATTTAAATATTTATGCATGTGATGTATGATATTTAAATTGAAACATGTATGTGCATAATGTATGTCATATAGATTTAAACTCCCACTATAGGAAGCATGTTACATGCATTAAAATTTTATTATAAAGAGTTATAATATATAGTATGCATGTTGAAGGACTTCTAAAGTTTAATATAAGTGTTATATAAAAGTTTGACTGTCTTTGATGAATGTTATGGATGGAAAGCATGTTTTTTTTTTTTTTATAAGTTGTTATAAAATTAGATTAGACATTAAAATCCATAATAAAGATAACTTTTGCATGCTCATTTAGGTTAACAACTTGCTTTAATAGTTAAAATGGGTCGCTATCTTATAAAATGCGGTTACAAACTTAATCAGTATATAATTCTGTCTAAGGCTGGAGGTATTTAAGTTGACGGTCTACGGAATACCTCCTACTTCGAAATTATAACCGAATAATTGAGCATTGTTAATCGGTTTTATGAACTTCCATGAGCGATGAGGTAATAAAATGTTTTTATCACCTAGACATCTTAGGTTAAATCCAAATATAAACGTTATACTTGGATAATCAAACATAGACTTAGGGTTTTTATTAGCCGAAATAGACCTAAAGAAACGTATACCCAATATGTTATAACACTTCTATGAGATATTAACAATATATATGGTAAATCGCTTTTAGCTCTCACATCCCTAAGAGTTCACATCGTGAGATCCATGCTCGGCTTCGTGTCGATATTACCTCAATTGCTCCATTTAGAAAGTGTTTGCATGGGTCAATAACAAGGTGAATAGGGAAAGTACTTCATAGTAAATGGGTGAAGGAAAATTTTCAAACATATCCTATGGTCTCTTCCATTAGTTTGAATCGTGAGATTCTTATATTGCACCTGCTATGATTTTTAGGCGGTACTAGCTAGTCATTAACCACGGAGATCCCTTCGGAGGGTTGCAACATAGGATTCGGAACTACCCAAGCTTTAGAAATGAATAGGGTTTCATAGTTCCGTCTTGAACATTTTCGTCCATTCAGGGGCATATTCATATCGTTCTATGAAATCTAAAAATGGAGGGTCATACTTACAAGAGTTACTAAGTGTTAGTAAGTTCTTGACCGAAAACGGTAACTAAATAACTATAGGAATAACAGTTATTCTGGAGATAGTATTTTGGTCAAGATTGTCTTACTTAGTGAAGGAATTTTTTACTGCCCCTCGGTAGCATCTATTCTAACTCACTACTGTATCGTTGCTAAAATTGAATTTACTTGCATAAGTCTAATAGAATATTGTTTATCTTTCAGCAATGTCGAACTCGATTATACAACTATTAGCTTCCGATAAATTCAACGGTGAAGGGTTTTCAAATTTAAACATAAATACAATACTAGTGGTTGACGATTTAAGGTTTCTTTTAATGGAGGAATGTCCTCCTTTCTCTGGTTCAAACAGTAACCAAAATATTCGGGAAGCCTATGACAGATGAGTTTGGGCTAACGATAAAGCCAAAGCCTATATCTTAGCAAGCACATCTAATGTGCTAACTAAGAAGAATGAAGCCATGGTTACTACACGTAAGATCAAGGCGTCGTTGCAAGAGATGTTCGAGAAATCATCTTCTTCGGTACGACATGATGCTATTAAGTACGTCTATAACTCCCTCATGAAAGAGGGGACATCTGTTAGAGAACATATCCTAGACATGATGGTCCATTTTAACATTGTGGAAGCTCATGGCGCTATCATAGATAAAAAGAGTCAAGTTAGTATGATAAAGGAATCTCTTCTGAAGAGTTTTCTAACATTCTGTACTAATGCGGTAATGAATAAGATTGATTACAATTTGACCACTCGTCTGAAGAACTACAGAGTTACCAATCCTTAATGAAAAATAAGGAAAGTGAAGCAAATGTTGTTTCATAGGAAAAAAAAAAAACTCTTAAGGGATCTTCGTATGGAACAAAACCCTCAGAGAAAAAAAAGTCTGCTTCTTCTTCAAAGGATAAGAGTATCCAAATGAAGAAAAAAAGAAAAGGGAAGAAGAAAGCCCCTGCAAAGAAAAGCAAGAATAAAGCACCAAAAGAAAAATGTTTCCATTACAATGAAGACAGTCATTGGAAATGCAATTGTCTACAGTATCTTATTGAAAAGAGAGTTGAAAAGGCAAACCAAGGTAAATCCGATTTATTCGTAGTAGAAACATGTTTAGTGGAAAGTTCTCACTTAATCTGGATACTAGATTCAGGCGTCGCTAACCATATTTATACTTTTCTTCAGGAAACTAGTGCATGGACACAACTGTCAGAAAATGAGATGACTTTCAAGGTGGGTATGGGTGAGGTCATTTCAGCAAAAGCAATGGGAGACGTCAAGTTATATTTCGGAGATGCTTACATTTTACTTGAAAATGTATATTATGTACCTAAAATGAGAAGGAACTTAATCTTTATGTCTTGTCTACTAGAAAATATTTACAACGTAATCTTTGACATTAATGAAGTGTTCATTAGTTCAACAGTGTTCATGTTTGTTCTACTAGATTTGAAAAATAATTTGTATGTGTTAAAATCAATTGAAGCAAAAGCCATTTTAAATATAGAGATGTTTAAAATGACAGAAACTCAAAATAAAAAACGAAAAATTTCTTCCAACACCTATCTTTGGCATTTAAGACTTGGTCACATAAATCTCAACAGGATTGAGAGACTAGTAAAAAACGGTCATCTAAATCAGTAAGAAGGCAGTTCATTACCTCCATGTGAATCATGCTCTTAAGGTAAAATGATCAAAAGATCTTTTACAGGAAAAAGTCTTAGAGCCAAAGAACCCCTAGAACTTATACATTCAAACCTTTGTGTTGACATAAGAGTGGATCAGGTTCGAGTAAATAGTCAAAACGGTCTATAGTATATGAATAAGGCTGGGTACTTTATTCTAGTAACACTATTGTGAAGGATCTCTTAACGAAGAGTTCCATGAGAGCGTTCGGATCGCTCTAATTTCACAGTGACCGAAATACACCATATACATTCAAACGCACAGTTATGAAAATAAACAATAATTAACAGCATGCTTTGAACAAGAAATAACAAGGGAGAGAGTTCTCATACCAGTTGAAGCCGCTCTTCAAGCTATGGAACTCAACGCAGTGTAAGACCTCTACCCGATCAACCAACGCCCAACAGATGAGGTCGATACAGCAACAAGAACAACGCAAACAACAAACACAGTGGGGACGACACACTAGAAAGGAGCCCCAGGTATTCTCAGAGTGAGAACCCAAAAGCGTGGTTTTCGGTGAGTCTGGTAAAGGTAAAGGAAGAATAGATTGTGTAGGCGATAAACAAGGTGGAGGCGCCAAAAACTTGATGCGTTATTTTATGAGATGGAATTATGGAATGAGTTACGGTGATGGAAATGCGTTGAGCAACAAGTTTTCTCAGTGAAATCCAAGTATAAAGCCCACCGAGTTTCCTGATAAGTCTAGGATTGAACTCAGGGACTTGGGAAAACAATATGCGGTGGTAATTCTCAGAAGACTTTGCGGTAACCAAATAATCCAAATAGTTGTTGGGTTTGTTGGCAATATAAAATAAATAAATTCGGCGGATTTGAGAAAGTTCGATTAAGCGGTAGATACACTGAGTATGCAGAGGAATGGGTTGAGAAGGTCTTTAGCTAGCATTTCCTGGGAATACGTCAAACTATGCAACAATGCTACACTCATACCAGCATGCTTTGAACAAGAAATAAACAAGGGAGAGAGTTCTCATACCAGTTGAAGGCGCCTCTTCAAGCTATGGAACTCAACGCAGTGTAAGACCTCTACCCGATCAACCAACGCCCAACAGATGCGTCGATTACAGCAACAAGAACAGACCGCAAACCAACAAACACAGTGGGGACGACACCACCAGAAAGAAGACCCCTAGGTATTCTCAGAGTGAGAACCAAAGTGTGGTCTTCCGTGAGTCTGGTAGAGGTAGAAGGAAGAATAGATTGTGCAGCGATAAACAAGTGGGAGGCGCCAAAAACTTGATGCGTTATTTATGAGATGGAATTATGGAATGATTACAGTGATGGAAATGCGGTGAGCAACAAGTTTTCTCAGTGGAATCCAAGTATAAACCCCACTGAGTTTCTTGATAAGTCCAGATTGAACTCAGGGACTTGGGAAAACAATATGCGGTGGTAATTTCTCAGAAGACTTTGCGGTAACCAAATAAATCAAATAGTTGTTGGGTTTGTTGTTTGCGGTAATAAAATAAATAAATGCGGCGGATTTGAGAAAGTTTTATTAAGCAGTAGATACACTGAGTATGCAGAGGAACGGGTTGAGAAGGTCTTTAGCTAGCATTTCCTTGGAATACGTCAAACTATGCGACCATGCTACACTCATGCAACAACAAATCATTCCCATGAAAATGCGGTGCTCCTAGTTCTAGGACGCATGTGTTGAATACAACAATGTCCATAGAGCTTATTCCTAAGTCTCTACTCTTTTCCTATGCGATGATGCAAGTTGCACACAAAGACAAGGTGACTGCACACAATCATATCCTATCTATAGGATGTATGCCTCTAGGATGCATGCGATACGTTAATAGCAAACAGTGCTTATTCCTAAGCTTCTATCTCTTGATTATGCGTTCTAATCTGACTCTCCCAAACCTAGACTCTAAACTGACTTTTCCAAACCTAGATCTTGTCCTTAGACTACCCTCTTAAGTATCTCTAATGGACGAAAGAAGTATACATAATACAAGATAATCGCATAGAGTGAATATTCCCAGTTAAGCTAGCTAAGTACTTCTCAACCCATTCGACAAATTTAGCTACTCATGCGTGAAAAAAAGAGAGTGAACAGATTTAAAGAAGTAAATTTCATTTCTGTAGATAAGTTTGAGTACAAAATGACAATGGAAGTTAAGGATAGAGAGCCTGGTAGCAATCCCTTGCTTCCCAAAGCCTTTACACTGTCAACTCTATTATGTTCAAAAGATATTCCTGCTTCCGAGGGAGTTGGCCCTCTCTCTGATCTTGAAGCTTCTGGCACTCTCCCAAGTTCACCGAAACGATCTATTGGCACAATATCACTTCTCTCGCTTTTGCCTTAAAATAAAAGAAAATCTAAGAACAAAGCTAATCTATCTAAGGTAAAATTCTCTAACTCTCCTAACTTCTCTTCTGAAGGTTGCCTTTGGTATTTATAGAACTTTGGGGTGAAAGGCGACTTCTTTCTTATGATTGCACTGATGGGATGGCTTTAATTCTCTGACTGATGCACTAAATATTTGTCATCGAAAAGCTGAGTGTACTTGTTATCGTTAGCAGCTTGTCAACTTAATTCGGATAGGACTGTCATCAGCTTTCTATCCCCTCATGATTACTTATGCTTTTCACCCAGATGCGCCCACCAAGTTGCGTAGGCTCTATGCGGCAATCCTTCATGAGCAGACGTTTGCAAGCACAAATCACCGAAAAGCCTTGCGGTAATGCTGCGCTCATCCGTTGATTTCTTGTGATCGCGCTTTCCACTTTGCGTCAATGCATATTCTGCATAAAAATACAAAAATTAATTGTTTCTATGCGATGAACGCATGCGATCGCAATGTTATGAACTTAATGCTTTTTGGACGCATTCTAACATATTTTATTAACACAAACCTTCATTGTTTAATAATTTAGCACTGTATTAACGTTCATTTCTGCCCGTTATGAAGAATATGAAGCTATCGCATAGCAAGATGCTTATCGCTTAGAAGAAACTACACGATCGTGTAGATTTTACTGAACGATCGTTTAGAAAAAAGTAGGTGATCGTTTAGCAAACACGACACACTATAAAAAAGTAGGTGATCGTTTAGGAAAGCTAATCGATCGTTTAGGACTTAGTGTTCGATCGTTTAGGCACTAGGTAGGCGATCGTTTAGCCGCGAGATATGTGATCGTTTAGGCGCTGAGCGACTATCGTATAGGATCTCGACTTAAGCGATCGTTTACATTTCCACACCAACGCAAACCTTTCGATCTTTTTTCCGAACCTTTCAGAATGAAACCAAATTTCATTTTTATTCTCCAGTTATAATAACCGACGCTGTTTTCTCACTAATGCATGTCCGAGAGAGGTTTTAGGTTAATTATCATATAATTAACCAATTAAATTATTAATAAATATAATCATATTATATTTTTACCCTATAGTTTGATATCACATATCTACTATAGTAATTTCTCCTCTACATGATATAAATCATATTTATATCTAATTTCCTCTAAAATAATGTATCTCATACATTTAGCCAATTATATCATATATAATCAAATTTCCTCTTGTCAATTTGAATATTTCAAATTAGCCCAAACATTGATTCTTGACTTTATCCAAGCTACCCAGGGGACCTAATGGATCTGTGGCTTGAAGCTCCAACGGTCCGTGAATAGCTGACTAAACTCTTTAGCCACGAGATCCACCATCCGTTAACTGTCAAGCATTCCACTAAAGACCAACAGCTGAACTCTTTTTACCATAGCAATATTTTTGTGTCCATTGGATATAACCAATCATGAGTATGATGACCCTTCACAGATGCTTGTAAGTACAGCTGGGCCAAATTACCATTTTCCCCTGTAGTTACATCTCACTATTTAAGTACCACTGGTTCCTCTAATGAACAATACAACATAGTTCAACTATGTGTGCACCTCTCGGGCCAACAGAAGGTGTGTGGCGCCACATTGTTCAAGCCCTGGAATCAGCCCTTAAGAGAGCTATCTATCTACTTACCTCTGCCTCGTGGAAGGAGTGAATTCCATCTTGTGTAGCTGAGTTCTTAACTCCCTAATCAGAAGAAACCCCAAAATGGTAGGTTTAAATCGGTGACCTGGCCACTTGCACCCATACAAATCAAAGAACCGCCCTCAATGGCAAGAATTCCCAACTCACTCAAGATTGAGATCATGTTACCTATGGTCATCCTAGTGAAGTAAAGTCTCTGTCATGAATGGTATTATATAACGAGACGTTAACACTTCGTGATCAGGTCTTATAAAAACTCTTTGTATAAGACGCCCTCGCTCGCATGTCCCCAACATGAATGATCAGGATCGGACCATCTATGACAAGTCACAACATTTGTGACCATTTCACAAAGCAGGCTGTATCCGTAGCGTTACCAGGATAAGGTTTCCCTCCTATACCCATATACTACAGACCATTTTGGTTATCACTAAAGACATGATCCACTTATATGTCACCACATATATGCTTGAGTTACATATAGATAACCAGGGATTTTATGTTTATTGGTTTGTGGTAAAGCAAATAAAACATGCAACTGAGCAAAATCAAGATGTGAAGTAAAATATCATATATTATACAACACAAGCGTTCATATAAACTGTTTACAAAGTACAGAACACGAGACTTTAGGGCATCAACCCCAATAATCTCCCACTTTTCCTAAAGCGAAGTGGGATGTACAAAAAACTAGTACAAAACAATAAACTAGGGCAAAAAAGCCCAGTACGAGAAAATCTCCCACTTACCCTAGTCCAACCATGGGCAATCCTATAGACCCATGCTCCGTAGGTGCCCTTAAACATTGTAGCCATGAGAGCCTTCATAAACGGGTCAGCAACATTAAAATGGCCTGGGTTGGACTAATACCTACTGACTATGCGCATAGCGTAGCAGATGTCTGGACGAGTACAGAGCATCGCGTACATCAAACTGCCAAAGGCAAATGCATATGGCACCTGTCTCATCTCCTCAACCTCTTGAGGCGTCTTAAAACACATGTCCTTAGACAAAGTGACTCCATGCCGGAACGACAGTAAGTTCTTCTTGGAGTCCTGCATCGAGTACTTGAGCAACATCTTGTCAATGTATGATGCTTGAGACAGTGCTAGCACTTTGTAGTCCTACATTAAGGATATCATCTACTCTTACTTTATAACGTTGTTTACTGTTTAAGACTAACTATTTTAAGGCGATGACCTAGATAACTTAACCTTAATCCTGACCTAACTATCAACTCTTGTTTACTCGAGATTATCCTTAGATTTGCATAGGTGAGGGTTGGCTCAATAGCGCCGACTCAATAAGCCTCCCATTTCAGGGGTAAGACTGGGTAGGTAGCTAGGGACATAAGGTTGAAGATGGAATTCACTCCTACCCCCCGATAGTAGAGAGGTTGTTCTCTTAAGTGCTGACTTCGGATCATAAACAAGAGGCCTCTGAAGGAAATCAAACACGAGGATTTCCATGAGTAGCGGAAATGATCATTCCAAATTCCATTGAGATTGTACATAACTAATTACAGTCTAAAACGGAAACTAACAGGTTATGCATATATAGAATTTACAACATGCTAAACGATGATACAAGGAATAGAGGATGCATACCTTTGAAGAATCATTATTTAAGAATCCCTTGAATAATCTACAATGTGTCCAAAGACAGCAACACACAAATGCAACGATCACCACATGAACAACACGAATAGCCAACAGCTTCTCGAACCCAATCGAGTCTAACTCGATCAACAAACTGAGTGACGACACCACCACAATGGTTACCTTGGCATTCTCGATGTGAGAATCTAGGAGTTGTGGGCTCTGTCTAATCTTGGCTTGAGGAAGAGACTGAAGGTCTACGATCGAGTGGACGGTTGAGCAAGTGGAAGATAAGAAGTTGGTCTATCGTATAGACAATGTGCTCGATTGTTTAGTAAATGGCAGCTTTTCTTATAGACTTAGTGACTCGATCGTGTAGCTACGATCAGCTGAGTGACTATCATATAGTCAACTCTACACAATCGTTAAGTCTCTGAATGCTATCTCTTAGTGTAACTCTTTCACTTGATAGCTTTTCCCTATGAGAACTTTCTGAATGAAGTAACTCCTAAAATTAGGGGGGAAAATTCCTTTTAACTCATGGTTACCATGAACTTCCAATAACCTCCCACTCAATTGGTTATTAGAGAAAAAGAATTAATTATCACATAATTAATATATTATAAATAATATGATAACCAACTTACCATATTATATTTATAATCTATAGTTTTAATATTTCATCTCATGAAACATATAAACCATAGTTCTTTTTCTATTTTATGGTACTTAATGTAAACCATATTTACATTGATTCCTCCACTTGATGTATCTCATACATCACACTAATTATATCATATATAATTGAATTCCTCTTGTTAATTTGAACATTTCAAATCAACCCCAAAATCTTATTCACAACTTGAATCCATTGAGCTACAAAGGGGACCTTATGGACCTGTAGCTTGAAGCTCCAATGGTACGTGAATAACTGACTAAACTCTTTAGTCACGAGATCCATCATTCGTTAACTGTCGGGCACTCCATTAAAGATCGACAGCTGCACTCTTCTCACTACAAATATATTTCTATGTCCATATCAACCAATCAAGAGTGCGATAACCCTTCACAAATCACTCGTAAGTACAGCTGGGCCAATTTACTATTTTTCCCTTTTAGTTACATCTAACTCCTTGAGTACCACTGATTCCTCTAATGAACAACAAGTCATAGTCCTACTATGACTAGGTCCTCTCTTCCAAAGAGGGGGTGTGGTCATTATCTTTAAGACCCAGAATCAGCCCTTAAAGGAGCAATCTATCTACTTACCCATACTTTGACGAAGAAGTAAATTTCGTCTAGTGTAACTGAGTTTCCAGCTCTCAAATCAGACAAATCCTAAAAAATGTAGGCTTGTTGAGTTGGCAATCTGGCCACTCTCACCCATACTAATCAGAGGCCCGCCCTTAAACGCAGAAGTTCCCAAAACACTCAGGATTAAGGTCATGTCACCTTTGGTCGTTTTAGTGAGATGTAAGTCTCAATTATCAATGGCGTTATATAAAAAGACGAATCATCTCGTGGTCCGATCTTATACAAACTCTTTGTATAGGACACCCCTGCTCGCATGTATCCATGTGAACGGTCATGATCAGACCATCTGTAGTAGTTTACAACACTTGTAAACCTCTACAAAACAGGTCGTATCCATAGTGTCACAAGGATAAGGTATCCCTTTTTTATCCTTATACTACAGACCTTTTAGGTTATTACTTAAAGTATGATCCACTTGTATATTGATAACTGGCAGAAATGCAAGTTATTATAAGCCTTTTATTTAGAATTTTGAGGGCTAATAAGTAGAAAATGCGGTGATAATACTTAGAATTTAAGAAAAATTGAGTTTTGCATCGATTAGCACCTAAATCCTCACTGACCCCAATATTATGCATTACTCCGTGCCAAAAAGTGTCTATTTTTATAGCTATCGCGGGAATCAAATGCATGCGTTGGAAATAAGCAATCACAGACAAATGCATGCGCTGAAGCCAAGCGACCGCAAAGACAAACGCATGTGCTGAAAGTTGAATCGCATGCGTCCATCGCATGGAAGTTGCGGTGATCGAATGCGTCCATCGCATGGAAGTTACGGTGATCGAATGTGTCCATTGCATGGAAGTTGCGTTCATCAAATGTGTCCAGCGCATGGAAGTTACGGTGATCGAATGCGTCCATCGCATGGAAGTTGCGATGATCAAGTGAATGTGGTGATCAATTGGAAATTGCAGCCACGGAGTGAGAACCATAATAGAAGGATGATCGCAAGATGGGTAGAATGCGTTGATACTTCAGCTGAATCAAGCTCGGACGCATACCTTGGGAGTATCAACAAGATAAGACGATATGACATTACCCATACCGCGACAAAGGTAGCAGTGAGACATAACACAATATGATAGCTGCCGGCGTTTTAAACCCTATAAATAGCCCCTTCGACCTTTATTTCAAGACATCCGAACTTCTGCCTCAAGGTAGAGGTTTGTGATCACAGATGAGAGCATGAGCCAGATTTTCAGTGAGAATTTTTCATCTCCACGAACCAGACCGAGTGATGATCGGAGCTTTTGCCGGAGATAGAGCTCGAGAGAGACATCTCCACAATTCATCCATGGCACCATCGGTAGCCTTAACGCAGAGTCCTTCATTTCTCTTCTAACCTCTGTATTGTATTACATTTTAGCATAACATATCAAGACATCTCGTAATCAATGCATATCTTGATTCCTTCATTGCCATCTTCTTCATCATCTTTATCTCTATCATTGTTTATCTTCAGCGTTTATTTATCAAAGGCGATCGCATACTTAAACGTGTAGCCTAGAGATAGGACGCATGTAGCAACCCATCGAGAGGTGTGCATTGTGCGAGTATAGTGAGTTAATCCTCTTTGCTTGGTGAAAGTCTGTAGCAACACTTGTCTATGGGTTGTTGCAATGCTTGTCTATAAGCTAAATAGCAGCGTCTAACTGCCTAAGAAGGTAAGAGATGGAATGCACTAAAGAAAAGTATGCATTGTTCCTAGAGATAGGCACAATCTTATGTTCGACGCAACCATGCACTATAGAGATATAATCATGCGGCTGACCACTAGAGGTGTGCGATGCGCTGGTGTGACGAGCTGGGATTACTCGGGCGATTTAAGATAATAAACATTATTATGCATTAATGGTTGTTGTGTATCTACCTATTCTCATTGCAAGTCTTCTATTGCTCAATCTGTTTAGTTAGGAGTAGGAGTAGTGTGTAATCCAATAAACTTCTTCTTTTTATTTTTATTCATCACCTCAAACGCATTGCTTCACAAGCATTATTGAGTGACAAGTCTCTGTGTTCGACCTTAGATTACTCGAGAAACTTGCGTTCGCATTATACTTGGCGCGAGCGTAAGAAAACTTGTGATAGGAACGCGTGGTCATTGCATACTAGATTAATACATTTTCATTCCAATGCCTGACCTCTGACGCATGGGCGTAAACGATAGCTTAAGCCATGTCTAACACATGATTGCATGCGCAACCCCATCCACGATTTTCCTCTAACATATATCTCATAAACATGCTTAAGTTTACATAAAATAACCACAGATCTTTATTTATTGGATATGAGTAAATGCAAATAAAGTAACACTTATTTTACTAATAACAATGTGTACAAACTGTTTACAAACTACGAGACTCAGGGAGAATTAGGACACCAATACCAACTGCCCCACCCTCTCATTGGCGTGATAGGGATTCGGTTTGATGATTGGATCTCAATCCAATTGTTCATTAGAGGATCAGTAGAACTTAAGAAACAAGAGGTAATCTCGGGGGTAATACAACTATTGACCCAACCGTTATTACGAACAACCTATGAAGTGTTAACTTACTGATCATGGTTATATCGAGTGGAAATGATAGCACCGAAAATGTATTATTTTCCTCTACTTAATTCTGGGTCGTTACTATGTTTAATGTGTTTATTTGATGATTTTGTAGGATTGAGCATCTTGGAGATAGAATCAGTCGTTACGATCTATTCACTATTAATTTGGAGCAATTAAGAGCTGATTTTTGCAAACGAGCTTCAAAATGACATGAACGGATGAAAACACATCTAGACGAAGTGTTGTAATGCTCAAACGGCAGCGTTGCAATGCTACGACGTCATGACGGATGTGCGTTGATAACTTGTAGAAATACAAGTTATTTATGCTGCCTATTCTGGATACTGCGGCCAAAAGAGAAGAAATATGCGTCGATTATATGAAAATTAGCTCAGAATTACAATAAATATAAATTATCGCAATTACACCCACTAACATCGTCAAGATGGTAGAAGAGGATATTTTTTACTTTGTTTTGCAGGAAACCAAGTCACCACTTGCGATCAAGGCTCAACGAGAAACTGAAAAACGCATCTCTGTCACATTGCGCCCGTCAAACAACAATGAAGAGACAATTAACGCAATGACGGCGCAATACGACAGTCGATCCCGAGCTGAATTTCAACTGCATGCGGTAATAAAATCAACACCACATGCGAGCAACCGATTGAAAGATGCAGCTGAGCAACGCAAACACGAAAGATTGTGACATGTGTACAACTAACCGTTGTGCAGATTTGACGGTCTGATTACATAACAGAAGGAATATTTATTCCTTCATCTTCGAAATTTCCATAACAAGAATTGGGGTCCACAAGCCAAGAGTCAAAGCTTTTCACCTATAAATACCCCCATAGAATTCAGAGAAGATATACTTGATATGGGGATAATTGATACGAGGGCTAATTGATTCTAGATTATTGAGAGAAAGGTTGAGTTGAGTACTGATCAAAAGAAATCCAGGAATAGAAGAGACAAGGCCGAGAGGTGAGTCTCAGTGCGATTCTGCCAAATCCCCGTCGTGAAGCTCTGTGTTTAGATCCCTATTACCGGTTGAGCAAGCCTGAGAGGGAAACTCATCCTTCTGCACGATCCATCCACGCCGGCAAGCAAATCTCCATCCAAATTGACACTAAGACGTTGGCGCTTATTTGTATTTGTTTCTAACTTTATTTCATCAAGTGTATTTCATCTTCTTAATCTCTTCATTCACAAATCATGTATCAGACGTTAAATAGTTCTATTGAATGTCTCGATCACTTTCACTTCCACTTTTCTATCTATTTCCGTTCATCCATTAATCTTTTTCTCCATGAAGTTTTCTTAATACCTTGGTAATTAATATGGATTAAACGAGTAACTTAATCTGTGCGAAAGAGATAAATGCATTTAGCTAAGGCATGCTAGACGACATCTTCACCTGTGAGAGCAGAAGTGAAGATGTCATTCTGATCTGTCGAGAGAAGGTTAGAAGAATGCGTTAACTAAAGCGAGTAGTACTTCCAGAGATGGAAGCAACATTGCGTTCATTACATTCATCCCTGTTTCACCATAGAGATGTGGGAACGTGGCCGATCATCGTGAGGTGTACGCCAAGTGAAAAGTAGAACCGTACTTATACCTTTAGTGCAATTAAGGAACTTGCAATGTCTGTAATAATTATCTTCTTTGTTTCTACGTTACACATAAGTCTTGTCACCGCATTACACGATCTTTGCATAATCTTCACAGCAAGCCTTGACCTCAATATCTTGTATCATGAAACCTGTACCTTGTATTATCTTAGCTTAGATTTACTTTATCGTAATTTACTTTAACGCAATTTATGTGATTATCACATTTTTACCGCTTTACTTTACTTTATCGCATGTTTAATTACTTGTACACAAAATCTTTATTATTTGAAAAACCCCTGGTCGCATATATCACAAACATAACGCAATAACCTCAAATAGTCCTTGTGTTTGACCTCGGATCACACCAAGAAACATGCGATGAAATTATACTTGGTTTCAAGCAAGGAAAATTGTGACAACGCACAACATACTACAAGAACATTCGTTAATAACGCATATCTAGAAGTAGTATAACATATCATCGCATGAAATCTATGTCATCAAGTTTAAGGCATGGACTTGCATCATACTAAAAATACGCGTTACAAGTTTATGGCGCCGTTGCCAGGGATTGGTTAACGGTTTATTGTTTGAGTGTGTTTGTGGTGTTTTGCAGGACAGATCTCGTTGTACTGGCTATTCAACGTGGAGAGCAGCTTGACGGTTTATAAGTACTGGTGCTGAAATAGAATTCGAATCTGACCCTGAGATCGAGCGTACCTTTCGCGCACGGGCACGTTAGAATCGGATAAGGCAAAAGAAAGCAACGAGTATGGCAGATAATAATGACAATGCAGTTCCTGTAGTAAATCAAGAGGCTGTTAGGCCAGCGTAGGATCTTGTTTTACTGGCTGCAAATCGCAACATCCCCATGAAGAATTATACGGCACCCAACCTGTATGATTTTTCACCTGGGATTTCGAGGCCTATTGTTGAGGAGAATGCAAGGTTCGAAATAAAGTCGGTCATGTTACAAATGATCCAAAATGCAGTGCAATTTGAGGGTCTGCAAGGTGAAGACCCACGCCCACTTGATCAGCTTTGTCGAAATGTGCGGCAACTTCTCACTACCTGGCGTAACCTAGAGAGTATTAGACTGTATTTATTCCCTTACACCTGTCTCTTATACACATCTAGATGTGTATAAGAGACAGCCCCAGAGAGTATTAGACTGTATTTGTTCCCTTACACCTTGAGGGACGAAGCCAAGAGGTGGGCTCACTCACTGGAGCCAAACGAGATCACATCATGGGATCAACTGGTGGAGTGATTCATGAAGAAGTTCTTCCCACCGGCCGTCAATGCAAGGAGACGAAAGGACGTGCTGAGCTTTGAACAAATGGAGAATGAGACCTGGAGCACTGCCTGGGTGCGATTTAGAAGATTGGTGAAAAACTGCCAGCATATCGAGATACCCGATTGCGTTTTGATGGAGACCTTTTATAATGGCCTGAATAGATCGACGTAGGCTGTTGCTAATGCCTCCGCGGCAAGAGGTTTTATGGAAAAAAACGTATACTGAGGCTAAAGTCATCCTTGACCGCATATCGCGGAACATGGATGATTGGATTGATGATGGCTATGGAGGCCAAGGGACCGAAAGAAGAAAGAATGAAACTACCATTGTCCCTGCGGAGACAATGACCATGTTGGCTGCTTAGATGGCCGCGGTGACCTCGATCCTACAATTGATGGCAATCAATCAATGAGCCATCTCCCAACAATCAGCGCAACCCGCTGCACCGGCTCAAGTGGCCGCAATAAGTTGTGTTAATTGTGGAGGGGCTCATGTAGCAGAAATGTGCCCATCGAATCTCCAGCAAGTATGCGCCATCCAAAAAAACCTCTTCAGCAACACCTACAATCCTGGTTGGAGGAGCCATCCTAACTTCGGTTGGGGAGGCAATCCTAACCAAGGGGGGCCAATCAACCATCAGAGTGGCAGTCGAGGATATCCTCCTTTTCACCATAACTTGAACAAGGGGCAACCAAGGTAATCGCATAACCAGCAACCCTCATCATCAAACACCTCTGGAAGCTCATTGGAGACCTTACTGAAACAATACATGGATAAGAAGACGCATAATGCAGGCGCAGGTGTCTTCAATTCGAAACTTGGAGATTCAAGTGGACCAGCTGGCATCTGAGCTGAGAGATAGAGCACCAGGAACGTTGCCCAACAACTCTGAAGCCCCAGGATCCAATAAAAAGGAGCAATGTCCCTAGGACATTGGGCAGGCAAGCCGGACCGCCTGCAGAGATATGGATTGCGCTCATTCAAAGAAACGCATCTTCCAGTTCATATCTCACATCTATGTTTAATGCTTTCTTTAAATTCCCATCTTATTGAATTCTTGAATTTTGTCTTTACTTCTTCATTTAATTCGTTTCTTAACTCTATGAATTTAATTCTTCATTTATTTCCTTTACATTTATTTTTGTACCGTCTTTAACTCTTTTAACTTTTCTGTAATTAATGCGTTAGTCCTTAATTAGCGAATGATTGAAAAATAGAGAAAATTTATTGTCGCAAATCTTAGCAACTTGCGTTGATGAAGAATAAAATAAAATAAATAAAATGAAACAATCAACATCTAGTATACAAGGCGGTGATGGACGCATCTTGAACCAAGCAAGATACATTTTCCATTTATCCAACTCAAATGCGTTGAAACCGAGGGGTGTGTTGCACGTGTATATGTCCTTTGCCCGTATGTGGCTAAATGCACTATGTTGAGGTAGTGTTGCACTGGTAGCAATATCGTGCGCCCGATCCTCCAAAAATGTGTTTAGTTAAGGGGTGTGTTGCGGGGATGCATGCGTTGTTGCCTGTCCTCTGCGAAGATGCAGTTGCGTTGGTGAAACACATTGCGTCCATTCGAATAAAACATTAAAGAAAATTCTTTTTGTTATTTGAGGAGTCCAATCGTTTCGTATCCCAAAGCAATGATGACTCTGCAGACGAAAGGACTTTTTTTGAAATTTCATAAATGAGGGAAGTTCGAGCGATGGGNTTTTTTGAAATTTCATAAATGAGGGAAGTTCGAGCGATGGGCCTTTTGCGTGTCTCGTGACCTGTCACCACAAAAATCGCGTTGGGCTCACTACGACCCAACCTATAAATAGGAACCCTTCCCCGTCTGTGAACTCTTTACCTCAGTTTGTAAACTGAAAACCCTAGTGCCCGACATACAAAGGTTTCTTATTCCCAAAACCCTAGTGACGTTTCTTCGCTTTAGGCAGGCCAGCATTGCAATATTGCGACGAAGTCCTATATATATGTTTCTTCGCTTTAGGTTAGAAGTATTCACCCACCTTTGGCCTCCAGTCGAATTTCCCCTCTCTTTTCCTTTTCACTTTGTAATTTTGGTGTTTCTTTAGTAGTTAATCGAGTAATGGCAGATTGTAGCTTCTCATCCTCCATGGGAATTTAAGGTTTTGGTTTCTCAGTTTAGGGATTTAGAGGAACTCGATATAATTTCGTGAGATTTTGATTTATTGATGTATACAACTTATCTATGGGTTTCAATCCGACCGTACGTTTATGAATTGCATGGTTTTAATTGTTGATTAATGCCCAATAATTTTGTTATGTGATTCTAATGCTTGGTGATTGACTTGTAATATTTGACATATAATTATAAGTTAATCCCATTGGAAGCAATGGGTTAGTTAAGCAAAAATGACTACTCCTAGCAACCTAGAGTGAAACCATATTGATTGTTTAATTGGACGTTGGAAGTTAAACACCCATCTTAGCGTAATCCTTAGAACTTAATGCAATTTGTTATTTTGTATTGAGCAGAATCATTTTATGTGCATTTTGATTAATTAGCTAATTAGGACCATTTGTTGGGATTCCAATCAATTGGACTAAGCATAAACAAAAAGTTTAAGTCATAAATTGGTTTAATGATCTAAATTACATTGGGTGTATCCATTCCTCTAAGCTAAAATATCTCGATTAATTGCACTTCTATCTTTACTTTTCTTGCATTTTATTTTATGCAATTTCGTTTATCAATCCATACCAAACCCCCCTCCCTCCATCTATCTCTTTAACTAAAACCGAGCTTTGATGAATTAATCTTCCGCACTTCCCTAAGGTTCGACCCCGGACTTGCCACTTGTACTACTAGTTAGTTCAAATAGTTCGTTCGGTGATTTACAAATATTATTTATGTAGCAAGACTTTACAGTGGACGATAAATTCAATTCTACCAAATTGGCGCCGTTGCTGGGGAAGCCAACTACTTCTTGGGAAGCCAACAATTAGTTCTTCTTAGTTAGTTTTAGTTAAAGTTTCTTTTGCTTTGATTTGTTTTCTTTTTGTTTCAGTTAAGCATGACAAGATTTCCAACCAATCTTGGATGTCTGAAGATTAGGTTGCAAATTTTGATGACGAGGTAAGTGGCTTTCGCCAAGAGCTTACCGAGTTGACTTCCTTGGTTGGCCATTTGGTGAAAAGGAGATCGCAGCAAGTAGAGGTATACGGGAGTTGCCTACTCGAGGGGCATCCCACACAAGCATGCCCGAGGTTGCAGTGGATGCCAGAACCATGTTGATTTGCCGATGAGGGGTATTATAGTCCTTGGGACTATGGGCCTCACCATTCTTGGTGGGATGAGTCCTTTAACCATGGATACTCAGGATAGCAACATGGCAACCAAGATTTTACAGCACCACACTAGTCAACTCATGCTCAGTCTTCATGGTCAGGTAAGTCTTTAGAGGCATTGGTTCTAGAGCTTATTGAGAGAGCTTTTAAGTTTGAGCAGGACAACCTCCGTAGGCAGCAAAAGTTCGAGTGTATCCAGCAGGAGAGTCTTTGCTCCCAAGCAGAGGCTAGAACTGACTTGCAAAGCCTAAGTGGCCTTGTTGCTTGGCTTGCAACTTCAATTTGGGAGGCCGGATGAGCCGTTGCTAGACCATTCCTTTGATTTTTCAGAGGCCCAGAGGCATGACATAGTCCATGTCGACACGGTGGAGGAGTAGGAACCACTTCCTGGACATTCACATCCAGGTATGATATTGAAGTTCTCAATTTATGAACTTTCTAATAGTACTCTTCAGTCTCAGCACGATTAGGTCAGCTGCAAGGATGGACCACCCAAATTGCCCAGTTGTCGGAAGCCATGCAGAGATTGAAGAGCACACTAGAGAAGTCCATCTCTGTACCTTAGAGGCCGAGTTCCTTGCAGAGTACTACTATTCCAGTGATGATCAAGACGTTACTACATGCTTGCTAATTTGTGCGGTTAAGGAGAATTTAGAGCCTAAATCGTATGAGATCCAGGTGATAGAGTTAAAGGTCGAAATACCTCGCCCTGTTATGACTCTTGCTATTTCGTATATATTCGAGTTTTGTTTCCCTAGTCTTCAGGAGTCTGTTGAGCCTTTTATTTATTTTGACTCTTTTGGGTCATTTGAGTTTTTTTATTCTTTCTTTTCACCTTTTTTGCCATATACTAAAAAACCCAATTCGACATGTCGATTCTCTTTATAAGATAAAAATCCTTATAGCACCGGTCTATATTGACTCATCCAAGAAAGGATCGGAAAAATACAAGAATTTCTTTGTACTTTGACAGGGGTCAAGTCACGTCGAGTAATTGACATTAAAAATTTGCCCTTCCTAGAGGGAGCCAGGTGAAAAATTTACTACTTTCTAGTTTAACTTATTGTTTTTCTTTTGTAGGATGTTTCCCTCTACCCTAAATAAGAAGATCAATTTAACGCAACCCTCTTACCACCATCTCATGTATAGAAACGTCATTAGGGGAGGTTTTCTATTCTCTTGACTATTTTATTTTATTGGGCTTAGATTAGAGATACATTGGGGACAATGCATCATTTTAATTTGGGGGTGGGGTATGTTGTAACTATTGAGGTCTTTAAGCGCTATGCTCGAACGATGCTTGTGTGCTAAATTTGTTTGCTTGCTTTCTTGGTTTGTTATGATGAGTAGTTAATGACACACCCTTTTTGTGATTAGGTTTGCACGAAACTATGTTTAAAGAGCATGATCATGAATTTTAGCCCGTTTTAAAAAAAAAAATTCTTATCTCTCATGCATCTTTAAGTCCCTTGTCTAACGAAGTTAGGTCTTGCATGCTTAGAGTTGTATTACTTGGCTTATATTTTTTTTATCACCTTAAAAGGCCTAGGTGATAGGTGGTAAGTGACTAAAAGCTCAACCTAATAATGCCTAAGTTTTTGCCAAACTCTTGTTTTGTATTGTAAAAGCCAAGTGTAGAGTATGTAAAATCAGTTTGTATGTTACTTTTGAAGAAGATTACTCCTCTTTCTTGGGATTATGATTAATCTAGGGTGGTTATGACACTCGTAGTTTCCCTCTGAGCTAAAGTACCCCGAGGGATGAGTAAACTTCAGCACCTTATTTGGAGACATTGCTCGTAATTGGATGATTTGTATGACACCCATGTGGGCAAGCCAAAACGAAGGTGATGTGTCTAGATTAGGCTTCCTCTTTTGTGTAAAGTAAAAAATAAAATAAAAGTTCGGTTTCCTTAAGTGTGTCATTACAAAGTTGAGTCTAGGAAGCTTAGCTCTTGAATCTTTGAGCCAGTGTAGGGGGAAAACGAATTGAGGGTCTAATAAAACCATTATGGGTTTTGCGGGCTTAATTAGTAGGGCTTTTGACTCACTCATGCATGAAAAGTTTATAATCATTTCTAAATATACTTCATTGATTGATTGTAATCTGATTGCATTTTTATTGCAAATCTCATCCTTATAGATGTTGAGACTAGAGTAACGACCTATGTGACTGAGCTAGCATAATATTTTTTCTATGTGAATGTGTGATTCTACCTTGCTCAAGGACGATTAAGAATTAAGTTGGGGGTATTTGATAGCAACGAAAATGTGCTATTTTTCTCTTTTTAATTCTAGGTCGTTAATATGTTTAATGTGTTTATTTGATAATTTTGTAGGTATTGAGCATCTTGAAGGTAGAATCAGTCATTACGAGCTATTCAAGATTAATTTAGAGCAATTAGGAACTAATTTGAGCAACTGGACTTCAAAAGGATGGGAACGGATGAAAACAACCCTAGACGAGAGCGTTGAGCGCTGCACAACGTTATAAGGCAGTAGCTACCCATTCGGTGAAAAATAGGACAACGTTGCAACACTACGAACATTATGATGGACATGCGTGCAAGGCATGGCAACATTGCAATGCTGCTTGCAGCGTTATGATGCTATGACCAACTTCTATATATATGTTTCTTCGCTTTAGGTCAGAAGTATTCAGGCACCTTCGGCCTCCAACCAAATTTCACCTCTGTTTTCTCTTCCACTTTGTATTTTGGGTATTTATTTAGCAGTTAATCGAGTAATTCCGGATTGTAGCTTCTCATCCTCCATGGAAAGGTAAGGTTTTGATTTCTTAGTTTAGGGATTCAGAGGAACTCTATGTAATTTTGTGAGATTTCAATTTATTGATGTATACAACTTGTCTATGGGTTTTAATCCGAATTTACGTTTATGAATTGCATGAGTTTAATTATTGATTGCCGCCAAATAATTTTTTTGTATGATTCTAATGCTTGGTGTTTTATTTGTAATATTTGACATATAATTATAAGTTAATCCCATCGAAGAAATAGGTTAGTTAGGTAAAAAGGACTGCTCCTAGCAACCTAAAGAAAAACCATATAATTGTTTAATTAGACGCTAGAATTTAAACACTCATCTTAGCGTATCCCTAGAACTTCATGCAATTTGTTAATTTGTATGGAGTGGATTCGTTTTATGTGAATTTTGATTAATTAGCTAATTAGGACTATTTCTTGGGATTCCAATCAATTGGGCTAAGCATAAACAAGAAGTTTAAGTCATAAATTGGTTCAATGATCTAAATTACATTAGGTGAATCCATTCCTCTAAGCTAAGATATCTCGATTAATTGTGCTTCAATCTTTACTTTTCTTTCACTTTATTTTATGCAATTTCATTTATCAATCCACACCAATCCCCCCTCCCCTCATTTATATCTTTAACTGGGAACGAGCTTTGATGAATTAATCTTCTGCGCTTCCCTGAGGTTCAACCCCGGACTTGCTGCTTGTACTATTAGTTAACATAAGTAGTTCGTTTGGTGATTTATAAATATTATTTGTGTATCGAGGGTTTACGGTGGACGATAAACTCGAACCTGCCAGGAAATAATATATCTACAGTGTGGGGAGTGCAACTACTGGTCTTTCGTAGAGTGACCTGGTAGTTAACAAATGGGAGTTAATTCGGTTTAAAGAGTTTAGCCAATTAATCTCGGATTGTTGGAGCCCATGATCTGTAGGTTCATTAGGTCCTCCTATTAGCTCACAAATGAAATAAGCCTTAGAATAGTGTGATGAGTTAATTTGAAACGCTCAAAGTTGAATTAAGAGAATTAGAAATTATATGTGATATAATTACACGTTTAATTATGGAATTAAAGTAAATTTGAGAATCAATTAATATTTAAATATGATTTAAATATTAATTTCATGAATATTAATTTATGGTGGTAGAATTGGTGTTAAATTAATTTAAAAATTGGTATTAAATTAATAGAATTAATTAAATTGTTTGATTAATTATTAATTTATTAGAAAAATTAATTAACTGAATTATTTTTTGGTAAAATTAGTATTTTTTTAAATTTTATTAATGAATTAAAATTTAAAATTGAATTTTGATGTTGAAAATAGTTTTTATAATTAAAAAAAAAAAATCAAAACCCTAAAAGTGGGATTTTTCCACTTTGGTGTTTGCAAAGTAGGAGTGGTGTGTTTTGTGTACAATTTGATTGCATGAAAGATAGATACAAGACACAAGTTCATTTGGCTGAGGTTAGGCTTGCAAATAGTGGGTTTTTGTTGAGATTCCATATTGAAGAAGAAGTTCTTCAAGTTGCTACAAAGACCTGATTCTTCTCTCAAAATTCTTCCCACATTCCAGCTTATTTTGAGTCTCACAACTCAATCTAAGATTCCTAGAGGATAGTAGGGAAGATTTAGTGGTAGTTCACGACCAATAGAAGAGAAGATTGTAGCTGATTTTGTAGGAAGAAGATATTCACAGGTATTTCTGAAACTCACTTTTCATTTGATGAACATACTTAAGTTTGAAGCTAAAATTAATGAATTAGAGTGTTTAATGATTATGTTTTCTTCACTGCATGCTTGTTGAAACTATAAAAGCTCGACAAGGATATGAATATTTCATCAATTTTGTTGATGATTATTCAAGGTATGGCTATATTTATCTAATGATTCACAAGTCTGAAACTCTTGAAAAGTTCAATGAATTTAAGATAGAAGTTGAAAACTTATTAAGTAAAAGAATCAAAACACTTCAACCAAATCGAGGTGGTGAGTATGCGGATTTACAAATCAAGAACTATCTAGTAGATCAAGGAATTCAATCCCAACTCACAGAACCTGGAACACCGCAACCAAATGGTGTTGCAGAAAGGAGAAATCGAAGCTTATTAGACATGCTTCGTTCGATGATGAGTTACGCTCAATTATCTCAATCGTTTTGGGGGTATGCAGTACAAACTGTAATATATATTTTGAATCTGGTTCCCTCAGAAAGTATTTTAGAAACACCGTATGAGTTGTGGAGAGGATGTAAAGGTAGTTTACTGTTGGGATTGGTATCCTAAATCTCTTGGTACTGTCTCTTATACACATCTAGATGTGTATAAGAGACAGATGCAGTACAGACTACAATATATATTCTAAACCTGGTTCCCTCAGAAAGTATTTTAGAAACACCGTATGAGTTGTGGAGAGGACGTAAAGGTAGTTTATGTCACTTCAGAATCTGGGGATGCCTGACACCTGTCTCTTATACACATCTAGATGTGTATAAGAGACAGACGTAATGGTAGTTTGTGTCACTTCAGAATCTGGGGATGCCTGACACACGTGTTGGTGCAAAACCCTAAGAAATTAGAACGACGCTCAAAATTATGCCTATTTGTAGGATACCCTAAAGAAACAAAATGTGGAAATTTTTATGATCTTCAAGAAGATAAAGTATTTGTATCAACAAATGCTAAATTCTTAGAAGAAAATCATATTAGGAATCATTAACCTCGCTGTAAACTAGTATTAAATGAAATTTCTTGAAAAACTACAAATTTAACAAGAGTTGTTGATCAAGTTGGTCCATCAACAACAGTTGTTGCTCCATCACATCCTTCTCAAGAGTTGAGAATGTGTCGACATAGTGGGAGGATTGTACGTCAACCTGATCGCTATATGGGTTTAGCAGAAACTCATGTCATCATACGTGATGATGACTTAGAGGATCAATTAACTTTTAAACAGGAAATGGAAGATGTAGATAGAGATCAATGGACTAAAGCCATGGATCTAGAAATGGAGTCAATATACTTCAATTCTGTCTAGAAACTTGTAGATCAACCAGATGGAGTCAATCCTATTGGTTGCAAGTGGATCTACAAGAGAAAACGAGACCAAACTAGAAAGGTGCAGACCTATAAAGCCAGACTCGTGGCAAAATATTTTACCCAAAGAGAGAGGGTAGACTATGAAGAAACCTTCTCTCCTATTGCCATCATAAAATCTATAAGAATACTTTTGTCTATTGCTGCATATTATGACTATGAAATATGGAAAATGGATGTCAAGACAACTTTTTTGAATGGGCATCTTGATGAAAGTATATACATGTCTCAACTGGAAGGGTTCATTGAACGGGATCAAGAGAAAAAAGCTTGCAAGCTTATAAAATCCATTTATGGGTTAAAACAAGCATCTAGATCCTGGAATATAAGATTTGACACGGCGATCAAATCTTATGGTTTTGAACAGAATGTTGACGAACCATATGTTTAAAGAAGATAATCAACAAAACTATAGCTTTCCTGGTCCTTTATGTTGATGATATCATGCTCATTGGGAATGAGACATGCTTTCTTCGTGACGTAAAAAGATGGCTAGCAATACAATTTCAAATTAAAGATTTAGGAAATGCACAATATATTCTTAGAATCCAAATTATTCGGAATCGTAAGAAAAGATCGCTAGCGCTATCTCAAGCATCTTATATTGACAAGATGTTGTCAAGGTATAATATACAAAATTCCAAAAAGGGTATGTTACTTTTTAGACATGGAATTCATTTTTCAAAGGAATACTATCTTAAGATGCCTCAAGAAGTTGAAGAAATGAAAAGAATTCCATATGCATCCGTGGTTAGGAGTCGGATGTACGTTATGTTGTGTACACATCTTGACATATGTTTTACAGTTGGAATTGTCAGCAGGTTCCAATCTAACCCTAGACACAATCATTGAATTACTATTAAGAACATCCTCAAGTATCTCCGGAGAAGAAGGACTATATGCTTGTGTATGGGCCTAAGGATTTGATTCTCACAGGATGCATCGATTCTGATTTTCAAACTGACGTAAATTCTAGAAATCTACTTCATGATCAGTTTTCACTCTTAATGGAGAAGCTATAATGTGAAGAAGCATCAAGTAGAGTTGTATCACTGACTCCACGATAGAAGCTAAATATGTAGCTACATGTGAAGCAGTTAAAGAAGCCGTATGGCTATGCAAGTTCCTGATAAATTTGGAAGTGGTTCTAAATATGCATCTCCTATCACTCTGTATTTTGATAACAGTAGAGCAGTTGCGAATTCAAAGGAAACAAGAAGCCACAAACATGGAAAACATATCGAAAGAAAGTACTATCTCATCATGGAGATAGTACATCGAGGAGATGAGATAGTCACGTAGATAACCTCTAAAGAAAATATTGTTGATCCATTTACGAGGGCCCTCATGGCTAAAGTGTTCAAGGGACACTAGGTCAGACTAGGACTACGAGCTTCATGATCTAGGACAAGTGGGAGAATGTCAAGGGTATACAGATGCCCTAGCTTATTGTATTTTCTCTCTTAATCTCAACATTCTATATTTGTATATATTTATAACCCACTAGAGTATTAGACCAAGTGGAAGATTTTTGGGAATGTCCTAAAACTCGTAGTTCATATATACTGGAAACATATTCTATTTATCAATAAAAGTATTATTGAGTTGTTCATTCAATAAAATGTTATTGATATTACATTTTGTTATAAAAATCCAAAAACAAATCCATGGCTATAATATAAATACTTTAATTTAATGAAAATTAAATATAAAATTAAAGCTCCGTTTGACAACCATTTCATTTTTTGTTTTTGGTTTTTGAAACTTAAGGTCGATTTTCTTTATATTTTTTACAATAATTTGCATCTTTCTTAAGTACAATGGTTGAATTCTTAACCAAATTCAAAAACAAAACAAGTTTTTAAAAGCTACCTTTTTTAGTTTTCAAATTTTGACATAGTTTTAAAAACTATTGGGTAAAAAGTAGATAACAAACAAAAAAAATTTGAAAGTAGAAGTAGTGTCTATAGGCTTAATTTTTAAAAATAAAAATTCAAGAACGAAATAGTTTACCAAACGGGACCTAAAATAATAATTTATCCAATATGTAGAAACTGTTGCTAAGAAAACATAAAAATGGTTATCAATTCTAGGTCTACCACCAATATAGTAGACCATAAAAATGGTTTATACGGATAGTGATTTATCACTAATAGACTAAAAAATGATATATTTAATGTTATAGTTCTATAAGTGATAGACTTGAAAATTAAAATATATATATATATTGATATTATAAATTCTTAATTTATGTAAATTATTTGCAAATATGGTAGCTAATAATGCGCCATTTACCATTATTCATAAAAATTTAAAAATGAATTAAATATATATTAAAAAAGTATACATACTTATTTTAATCTCTGAACTTTGAATTTCATTCTATTTTGGTCTCTAAACTTTAGAAAACGTCTGTTTATGTCCCTAATTCTAAAAAGTGTTTATTTCGTTTCCTATAACTAAAATTTGATTAACTTTTAAGGATGAAATTGCATCTAATATGGGTTGAGCAAGATGAACATAAAGTAAAATGTCAATGACCAATTCGCCCAAATAGTTAGCAGTTAAAATCTTGAATCCAAAATAACTTTTGAGATCTTCTATGGAAATCATTTTACCACCTAATTCAAAATTAAAACCCTAGATTTTTTAGTGTGACTAATTTATTTGACAACTTTGTCATCTAAAAATACAAGTTGTCTCACTATGTTCTTTAAGAGGTAATAAAATTTTAATAGCATATACCAAAGTAACTAATTTTTAAAGTTTAATAACTAGAATGAATGTTTTTAAAAATTTAGAAACCAAAGAATCAAAGTTGAGAAATTAAAATAGGATTTGAAAAAAAAAATAGACATTACTTACGACAGGTAATTATTAATTACCATACAAATTATTAATTACAAATTTATTGAAACAACTTTTGTTTGTTGGTTGTAGTTTTCTTTTTCTTATCTTTTCCACCCATTCTTTGTGAGTTTTAGTTTCGTTGTTTGTAAGTAATGATGAGAATCCAAAGGTTGCTTTCAAATATGAATGGTATTATTCTGTGCCTAATTCCATCATTTCACATTAACCAAAACCATATACACCATACAATAAGTTTAACAGCAGCATGTACATGCTTTAAACTTCTTATTCACCATTTGTAATTTTGATAGTATCTTTTATTTTGAGAGACAATTTGAGATTGTTGATTCATAATCATATTGCTTTAACAAACACATTGTCAAAGATTCCTAGTGTAGCTAAATTTCGAATTCGTAAATTGTTTGTTGTTCCTTGCAAGGTCAGCTCACTAATCTATTAGTTGTTTGCTAACGGCTAATTATTATTTTTGTGTTGTCTTTAGGCAAACGAAGAATTGATTTCAAGTATTTGCTTTTTTCTTCGTGTACAGTGTTTTTTGGCCCCAAAGATTGGTTGTGTTTGGGATGAAGTGTGGAAGAGAAGGCAAAAGAAGCCTCTTAAGGATGCTGACCTCGGTGGAGATGAGCGCTCTAAGGTCATTTCCTTTTGCAAAATTATGTGTTTGTATCTGAAGAATGGTGTGTTTGTTTCTATGGTAAATTTGTTGATTATCAATGAACCACATGCTTTTAGGTTGTTTTGAGAGTCAAATTGATAATTATGTATTTTTTATATAGTTTTTAGATTCAAAGTTATATTTAGACACTTTTAGGTGGTTTTGGAAGTCAAACTGATTCTATAATTCACTTTTTATATAGGTGGATAAAATGATACCTTTACATGTAGAAAGATCAAAGATGGAAGTTCAATTCCATGATGCTATAATCCTCAACATTTGATGAATTTTGTATTTTGTGAACGATGTTGTTAGGACACTGATCTTTTAAAGGACTTTATTGACTAAACGGGTTGACACAAACGTTCAATATAACAGCTAAACGATGAATTTGTTCTTCATTAAACAATGAGAGTCAATCCATAACTAGACGATCGCTTATCATTGTTACGTGGTCGCTTACAAAACTCTAAACGATCGTTTACAAACTCTACACGATCGTTTACAGACTCTATACGACCGCCTGCTAACTCTACACGATCGCTTACTAATGCTAAACGATCTCTTACAAAACACTACACGATCGCTTACAAAAGACTATATGATCGTTGGGCTCTACTATTCGATCGCTTAGTAGAAGAAGTAGGCGATGAGCGGTACTCCTCAGTTGATTCTACATGATAGGCGTTCTCGAACTACCACCCTCGAGAGCTCACTTTCCTCACTCAAGTATTCAAACTTTCGTGCCTTCTCTTTCAGTTTCTTTCTTCTTTTAAACGCCCAACTTCTCCCAACAGAATTGAAAGTAATTTAGTTGCGGTCCCCAAGCTCCCTAACCGACTCTGTAATGACCCGAGTTCAGGAGGGGTACATGAATGAAACGATATCACATCTGAATGAGAGGGATCCTGAGGACATGAAAGTATGGTTAAGAAAGCCTTAAAAGAATTGAAAGTTACTACCTATACCAACAAGGTGCACCTTCCTTTTCGGTGGCTCAATCATAAGAACTCCAAAGTTCAGCGTGCTTAGAGAACAAAGCATGCTGAAAGGATCCGTGTTGGTTTGTGGGGACAACTTTCACTTCTAGAAGCATTCAAGATAAGTGAGAATGATGTAGCTAGGTCACAGGGAACGCAGGGGAATGTCGGGGCCATCAGGTGCCGAATCCGGATTTCGAATCCTTGTTCGAATCCTGGGCCTGGGGTGTAATTGGAGGCCTATCATTACCTCCCCCTCCACCTTTATCTACAGACGATTCCCCTTCTAGTTGTCCAACAACTTTTTTGAGTTGCGACACATGAAAAACTGGATCGATCGACACTGTTATCGGAAGGTCCAACTTACCGCTTTTGCTGAACTGAAATTTGACAATAGGGGAGCTACTTCAACCATACCCAATCCCTAACTTGAAATTCAATATCACGTTGCTTCTTATTAGCAAACTTCTTCTCTTTCTCTTGAGCCACCCTCAAATGCTCCTTAAGCACTCACAGTGCAGCATCCCTGTTGATGCTTGATTTTATGAATTGGAAATATGGACGCTATGCGTTGATGAAATTGCGTTGTGCACTTAAGTTTCCCCAGCGAAATCCAAGTGTAAATTCCTCTGAGTTTCCTAGTAAGTCCAGGGTCGAACACAGGGACTTGTGAAAACATATTGCGTTGGTAGTTTTTATGAAAAACTTTGCGGTAACCAGATAAATAAATAAATTATTGGGTTTGTTGTTTGCGTTGATGAAAAATAAATAAATGCGGCGGATTTGAGAAAAGGTAGTTGTGTGATAGATGCAATGAGTATGCGATGAACGGGTTGAGAAGAATTTTATCTAGCGTTACTTGGGAATGTGTCAGACTATGCGATCATGTTACAACCATGCACAGCAAGTCATTTTCCAATGCAAGTGCAATGCTTCTAAGGCTAAGATGCATGTGTTAAATGCAAAAGTATCCGTAGAGCTTATCCCTAAGTCTCTAGTCTTGTCCTATGCGATGATGCAAAATGCTTAAAAGCAAGATGACCGCATACAATCATATCTTATCTCTAGGATGCATGCGATGCGTTGATAACAAATAGTGCTCATTCCTAAGCTCCTATTTTTATGCGTTCTAATCTGGCTCTTCCGAGCCTAAATTCCAACCTGACCTTCTCAAGTCTAGATCCTGTCCTTAGACTATCCTCCCGAGTATCTCTAATGCACAAATGAAGCATACATAATACAAGATAATCGCAAAGAATGAAGTTTCCCTAGTTGTGCTAGCTAAATACTTCTCAACCCATTCAATTGATTTAGCTACTGATGTGTGAATAACAGAGAGTGAACAGATATAGAGAAGGAAATTCCATTTTTATAAATGAGTTTGAGTACAAAATAACAATGGAAGTTAAAGGTAGAGGGCCTGGTAGCAATTCCTTATTGACCGAGGCTTTTACACTGAAATTTCTATTCTTTTCTAAAGATGTTTCTCGTTTCTGCAGGCGTCGGCCCTCTCTCTGCCCTTGAAGCTTCCGGCGCTCTCCCAAGCTTACCGGAACAATCTGCTAGCATAACTTCCTCTCTCGCATTCGCCTTAAAATGAAAGAAAACTATGAACAAAAGTGTGCGAACTGAAGTATGAAATCTCTAACTACTGAACCCCATTTTCTGAAGAATGCTTCTGGTATTTATAGAGCATCCATGGTGAAAAGCGGCTTCTCTCTCATGGTTGTACAGATGGGACGGCTTTAATTCTTAACTGATGCGCCGAATAATTGTCACCGAAAAGCTAAATATACTTTGTGATCGTTATCGGCTGTCAACTTAATTCAGATTTGGCTGTCATCACCTTTATGTCCCATCGCGCTTAATTAGCCTTTCACCCGGATGTACCCACCTTGTTGCGCTGAACAAGTTGAAGTGATCCTTCTTGGGTGAATGTTTGCGAACACAATCATCACAAAGCCTTGTGGTGAAGTTGCGTTCGACCAATGATTTCCTATGATCGTAATTCTTGCATTGCGTCAACGCATGTTCTGCACAAAAAATACAAAAATCAACTGTTCTAATGCACTGAACGCATGCTACTGCAATATTATGAAATTGATGCTTAATAGACGCAAATTAACACATTTTATCAACGCAATCCAACATTGTTTAAGAACTTAGCACTATGATAACGTGCATTTCTGCCCGTTATCACACCCGCAAATTTAAACAATGCTTGTCCTCAAGCATAAGCTAAAGATTCTTTTAGCAAGTCAACCACAATGTTCTTTTCTTAGATTTCTCAAGAATACTCTATTCAACTCCTATATACTAGAATTTCCTTAAGTCTTATTCAAGTCTCTTCTTAAAATATTTCTAAGACTTAGGGACTGCAAGCTTACCTTTCAAAAGGGCTTTACTAAATTCCGGAACATCGCATGATTTATTTCAAAAAGAAAATTTTCTACCGGGGTGTCAAATGATTTTATCCTTGCACAAAAATTTTCTTCATTAATATTTTTTTTCTGACCTTGTGCTGATCTAAGTGTCTTACCTTCGTTTTGGCTTGCCCCCATGGGTATCATGTGGACATCCAACTACGAGCAATGCATTCTTTTTCAGACTAAACTCATACCTATTTGGCAGTGGAGTTGCGGTCATTTATTTATGCGTTGATCCAGGTGATATACTTTCATTTTGGCTTGCCCCCACGTGTGTCATGCGGACATCCAACTACGGGTAAGTGCCTTTCACAACTTAACTCTTATCAACATGAGTTTCCCATTGCGTTGACAGTGGAGTTATTATTCTCAAAATATTTTTTTTTCAAAATAGCAAGGTCGAAAATAAATACCTCACCCCTAAATTTAAAATGCAGCAATGTCCTCATTGCCAAAAGATTAAAATAAGTCATGTGATGTTCTAGAATGCGTTGTAAAGAGAGTTTGATAGAAAGCTAGCAAACCCCTAACTTCTAGAAATATTTTACAAGGTGACAATCTTAATATTAAGTTGACTCTAGTATATATGAAAGAAATAGAAGCATATTTTTTATTCTTGAAATCATACTTGGCAAAGAAACATTATGCGGTAATCTACTAAATTTATCTATGTCAAATGATTGTGGTGAGCAAAGAGGATGCGGTGATAAAACTTTGAAAACTAAAATGCAATGTGATAGCGCAAAATTTGAAATAAAGATAAGGAAGAATAACCCCCCAAATTTTGCGTTATCTCCCGCATTGTGTATTGACGCATTCATCTTTGCAGTGATCTATCTTCTGTGGATTGCGGTGATTGAGAAGATAAGTGCTTCTTCATGTAACATCTCTGCAATCCTGTGCCTTAATCATTGTAAACAAACAAAGAGAGGGTCAAATGATTTAAAACAAAACGATAAGTTTTTTTTTTTTTTTTTTTATAGAGAAGGAAATATGAGTAAGATTCAGATAGCTAAATAATAGTAAAAGTGATGAAGGGATAAGAGTTCAAGAGTCAAGTAAGGGGTAGTCCAGGTTTTTTAGCTTTACGGAGGCTTTTTCTGGCTGGAAATCACCTCCGAAATATGCTTTAACTCACTGTCCATTAACCTTAAATGTCTGACTGCCATCCTCAGTGATCAGCTCCATCGCACCATGTGGAAATATTTCTTTAATGATGAAGGGACCGAACCAGCGTGATTTTAATTTTCCCGAGAAGAGTCGTAGTCTTAAGTTAAAGAGTAAGACCTTTTGCCCGATTTTGAGGTTCTTACCGAATATGCGTTTGTCATGCCAGCGCTTGGTGCGCTCTTTATAAATCTTCGTATTTTCATATGCGTTGTTCCTCCATTCTTCTAGCTCGACCAGTTGCATTTTCCGCGCTTCTCCTGCTTTCTTCAAATCAAAGTTCAGCTTCTTTACCGCCCACAATGCCTTATATTCCAACTCCAAAGGAAAATGACACGCCTTTCCAAACACCAACGCATATGAGGACATATCTATTGGTGTTTTAAATGCAATCCGGTATGCCTACAACACATCATCAAACTTTGTTGCCCAATCTTTCCGTGAAGGCTTTACGAACTTCTCAAATATCAATTTAATTTCTCGATTCGACACCTCGGCCTGACCATTCATTTGCGGATGGTATGCGGTGGCCACTTTGTGGAGGATGTTGTATTCACGCAGCAACTCCTTAATATTGCGATTGACAAAGTGGGATCCTTCATCACTTATGATGGCACGAGGAGTGCCAAAATGAGTGAAGATATTTTTCTTCAGGAACTGGGAGTCTACCGTCGCATCACTTGTGGCACATGCTATTGCCTCTACCCACTTGGAGACATAATTAATGGCTAATAAAATGTAATGTTTACCATTGGAAGAGGGGAATGGTCCCATGAAATCAATCCCCCATACGTCGAATAATTCAAGCTCCAAGATAGTATTCATTGGCATTGCATGTTTCCGTGAAATGTTACCTGTGCATTGGCACCGATCACATTTCATTGCGTAGTCAGCCGCATCCTTGAATAATGTGGGCCAAAAGAATCCACTTTGTAAAATTTTGGTTGCAGTGCGTTGCCCTCCAAAGTGCCAACAATAAGGTGAGTCGTGGTATTATGACAATATGCGTTGTTGAGTAGCATTCGGCTCATCCCAATAATAATGTCTACATTCATGCTTGAGCTTCTTCTATTGATGGTAGGTGTAATCTTCAGGAAATTGTTCGCAAACTAAATAATTGACTATGTCCGCATACCAAGGAAATTCTTTTATATGGAATAGCTATTCATCCGAGAATACGGCACTCACCTCAGACTCGTTGCAGTCAATCTCAGGATTTTCCAGTCTAGACAAGTGATCCGCAACTTGATTCTTGTCCCCTTCTGGTCAATTATTTCTATATCAACTTCTTAAAAGAGGAGAACCCATCTGATCAACCTCGACTTTGTGTCCTTCTTTGTCATTAAGTATTTGATCATCGAGTGATCAGTGTGGATGAGTACCTTTGTTCCCAACAGATATGCCCGAAATTTTTCCAACACAAAAATTACTGCCAGGAGTTCTTTCTCTGTAGTGGTATAATTTGTTTGAGCAGGGTTTAATGTTTTACTAGCATATGTGATGGGATGCAAAATTGTCTCTCTCTTTTGCGCTAAAGCTGCTCCCATCGCATACCCACTTGCGTCGCACATTNAATAAATAGTGCTCATTCCTAACTCCTATTTCTTGATTATGCGTTCTAATCTGGCTCTTTCGAGGCTAGATTCCAACCTGACCTTCCCAAGTCTAGATCCTGTCTTTAGACTACCCTCCCGAGTCTGTCTCTTATACACATCTAGATGTGTATAAGAGACAGTTGCATACCCACTTGCATCGCACATTATTTCAAATGGCAGTGTCCAGTCCGACGCAATCAAGATGGGTGCGGTAATCAGTGCATTTTTTAAAACTCTGAATGCGTTGAGGCAGTTGTTGTCGAACTCAAATTTTCTGTCAGCCTCTAACAACGCACTCAGCGGTCGTGCTATCTTAGAAAAGTTTTTGACAAATCGTCTGTAGAATCCAGCGTGCCCCAAGAAGTGCCTTCACACTGCTTGGAGGTGGAAGTTTTTCAATTGCTTCAATTTTTGCTTGGTCCATCTCGAACCCATCCCAGGAGACCTCATGTCCCAACACCCTCCTTAACCATGAAATGGCATTTTTTCCAGTTTAACACCAAATTCATCTCTTCACATCTCTTCAGAATCTTCTCTAAGTTGGCTAGGCAGACTTCATAAGTGTTCCCATAAACGGAGAAGTCATCCATAAATATTTCTACAGAGTCCTTGAGATAATCTGAAAAGATGGCCATCATGCACCTTTGGAACGTGCTTGGCGCATTGCATAGGCCAAACGGCATGCGGTGAAAAGCAAATGTCCCATATGACAGGTGAATGTGATCTTGTCTTGATCTTCTAGAGCTATCATAATTTGATTGTATCCGGCATAACCATTCAGGAAGTAGTAGAAGTCATTCCCTGCTAGTCGGTCTAGCATTTGGTCGATGAATGGCAGAGGGAAATGATCTTTCTTTGTGGCCGCATTCAGCTTACGGTAGTCCATGCATATGCGCCATCCAGTGATGGTCCTTTGCGGTATTAATTTGTTGTTCTCATTTGGGACTACCGTCATTCCGCCCTTCTTCGGCACATATTACACGGGGCTGATCCACGTACTATCTGCTATAGGATAGATAATGCCCGCATCTAGCAATTTGATAATCTCCTTCTTGACGAACTCCTTCATCGCAGAGTTAAGTCTGCGTTAATGTTCAATTGTTGCTTTGTGGTCATCTTCAAGACGAATGTGGTGCATGCAATACGTAGGGCTAATTCCTCTAATGTCGGCGAGCATCCAGCCAATTGCTCGCACATGTTTCTTGAGAATGTTCATCAACGCATTCTTCTGATCTTCGTTGAGCGCAGAGGAAATGATAACTGGTAGCTTCTCATTCTACCCCAAAAATGCGTACTTCAAATGGGTTGGTAGGGTCTTCAATTCAAGTGTTGGTGGCTCTACTAAGGAAGGTTGTGTTGTTTTTCTTTCTTCTTTTTCGGTTGGCTCTACTTCTTACTTTGTGTTCATTTCTTCTTCCTTGCTTGCTTTTGTTATGATTGCATTACAGGCAGCAACGGATGCGCTGGTATCCTCTTCTTCAGTCTCTTCATCAAACTTTTCTTCTTCAATTGAATTCTGGTCATCATCAGAGTCATGTAGGTCTTCTTCATTCGGAAATTTCATAGCACGAATTATATTAAACTTGAGCTTCTGTCCGTTGATACTCAAAGTGATTTCCCCTTTATGCACATCAATTTGGGCACGACCCATTGATAGAAAGGTCGCCCCAAAATGATGGAAACATCTTTGTCGGCCTTATAGTCTAAAATGATGAATTCAGTTGGCATGATTAATTTGTAAATTGTTATCAGCACATCCTTCACCTTTCCTTCTGGATGAACCAGAGATTTATCGGCCAACTGGAGAGTCACTATTGTCAGCACAAGTTGCCTCACATTCAATTGTCTAAAGATTGACAGAGGCTTCAAATTTATGTTAGCTCCCAAGTCACACAGGGCTTGCCCGATGTACAGTCCTCCTATGGAGCAAGGAATAGTAAAGCTCCCAGAATCGCTCATCTTCGGTGGAATTATTGATTTTGAACTTTGCATTAACGTCACCGTGGCAAATTTTCCAACTCCTCTCTTCTTAGTTACCATATCCTTCAGAAACTTTGCATAGGCAAGCATTTCCTCAATCGTTTTACTGAAAGGAATGTTAACATGTAATTGCTTTAACATAGATAAGAAGCGTTAGTACTGTACCTCTTCGTTCTTTTTCTTCCTTAGTCTCGGTGGGAAAGGCGGTAACTGAACTTTCACGGTTCCCATTTCAGTTGGCTTCGAGGTCGACGCAACCTCTGATTCTACTACTTCTTTTTCTATTTCTTCTTCTTGCGTCACCACAATCTCAGGCTCAGCTATAATGAAAGTTGTTCTACTAAGCTTCTTCTTTTCTCCCTCCACAGTCTTCCCACTGTGCAATGTCACAACCTAACATTGCTCTTTACCTGATCCCCCCCGGATTGCATGAAAGTTCAGTTGAACTTGGCAAAGCCCCTGGCGGTCTACTCTTCAGCTCACTCGCAATCTGGCCCATCTGTAATTCAAGATTGTGGATGGACGTAGCCTAACTTTGAAGGACGGTTTCGTTTTTCTCTATGTATTGCTTCAATGCTCTCTAAAGAGGAGGATTGTGGTGGTTGTGAGCTACTTGCTTGATTGATCGTTTGACTGTTGTTGTGTGGGAAGAATCCTGGTGGCCCTTCTTTTTGCGCCATAGGTTGAAAATTTTGTTGTTGATTCTTTCAAGCAAAATTTGGGTGGTTTCTCCACTAGGGGTTGTAGATATTCGAAAAAGGGTTATTCTTTACAAAGTATACAGATTGTGGATTTTGTGGGCAATCTTCCATTGCATGCCCATCACCGCAAGTTACACATCTTGTGGTGTTTAGACTGATTGCGTTCATTTGTCCAGTTTGCGGTGTTCGACTACTGATTGCAATTCCTTGGATTAAATTCATCATTGTTGTCATCTGGTTTTGTAATGAAGCAATAACACCGTTATTTGCGTCAGTGTAAGTCTCAATCTTCAGTCACTCTCTCTCAAATCTTCATGGTTCTTAGAGATGCGATCCAGGATATTCTTCGCCTCGTCACATGTTTTATCAAGCAGACCACCAGCGGCTGCCGCATTGGCAGCGGTCTGCGAAGTGGGATTCAAACCATGATAGAAAATCTCCATTTGAAGGCAGTCTGGTAACCCATTGTGTGGATAGTCCCAGACGAACCTTTTAAACTTCACCTAAGCATTGCTAAGCAATTCGTCCATGTCTTGTTCAAAATTTGTAATAAGTTTCCTTCATCTAGCGTTCTCGGTGGGTGGAAAATACTTCTTCATAAATTTATCCACTACCTATTCCCAAGAAGTGATCTCTCTCGGCTCGAGAGAATACGCCCATTTCCTAGCCTGATCACAGAGAGAAAATGAGAATAATGTTAGTCGAACTTCTTCGGCAGAGATGTTCGGGAATGCAAAAGTATTGCAAATTTCAATAAAGCTTCGGAGGTGGACGTGCGGGTCCTTGCCACCCCTTCCTTTGAATTGACCTGCATTCTGGATTATCTACAGCATCACCAGTTTCATTTTGATTCTGCTTCCGTCGAGGGCAGGCCTCATGATTCCCAGAGAGAAATCATAGAGGTTTGGCAATGCATAGTCCCTGATGGGTCTATTGCGATCGTTTGCTAACAGAATTGGATTCGCCATGACATTGTTATTGTTTGGTGCTCCATTTCTAGCTGCTCCACCATCTCTTCTTTATCTGACTGTGGTTGTTGTTGGCGGTCTCTCAATCTCCTTCTAAACGCTCTCTCAATATCCAGGTCGTAGTTCGCCAGAGATTGAGAGTCTGCAAAGAAATAAAAAAAATTTACCATTAGCAAACTATTTTGTCGAAGTCCCCGGCAATAGCGCCAAAAATTTGATGCTTGATTTTATGAGGTGGAAATGTGGATACTATGCATTGATGAAATTTCGTTGTGCACTCAAGTTTCCCAAGCGGAATCCAAATGTAAATTCCTCTGAGTTCCTGGTAAGTCCAGGGTCGAACACAGGGACTTGTGAAAACAGATTGGTTGGTAATTTTTATGAAGAACTTTGCAGTAACCGGATAAATAAATAAATTATTGGGTTTTTTGTTTGCGTTGATGAAAAATAAATAAATGCGGGGGATTTGAGAAAAGGTAGTTGTGTGATAGATGCAATGAGTATACGATGAACGGGTTGAGAAGAATTTTAGCTAGCGTTACTTGGGAATGCGTCAGACTATGAGATCATGTTACAACCATGCACAGCAAGTCATTTTCCAATGCAAGTGCGATGCTCCTAAAGCTAAGACACATGTGTTGAATACAAAAGTGTCCATAGAGCTTATCCCTAAGTCTCTACTCTTGTCCTATGCGATGATGCAAAATGCTTAAAAGCAAGGTGACCGCATACAATCATATCTAATCTCTAGGATGTATGCAATGTGTTGATAATAAATAGTGCTCATTCCTAACTCCTATTTCTTGATTATGCGTTCTAATCTGGCTCTTTCGAGGCTAGATTCCAACCTGACCTTCCCAAGTCTATATTGTTCGTAGATTACCCTCGAGTATCTCTAATGGACGAATGAAGCATACATTAATATAAGATAATCGCAAAAGAATGAAGTTTCCTTAGTTGTGTAGCTAAATGCTTCTCAACCCATTCAACTTGATTTATAGCTACTCATCCATGAATAACAGAGAGTAACAGATATAGAGATGGAAATTCCATTTTTATAAATGAGTTTGAGTACAAATTACAATGGAAGTTAAAGTAGAGCTAGTAGCAATTCCTTGCTGACCAAGGCTTTACACTAAGAAATTCTATTAGTTCTAAAGATGTTTCCCGCTTCTGCAAAGCGTCGGCCCTTTCTCTGTCCTTGAAGCTTCTCCGGCGCTCTCCTAAGCTCCTATCGGAACGATCTGCCGGCACAACTTCTCTCTCGCATCCGCCTTAAAATGAAAGAAATCTATGAACAAATATGAGATAGAGCGAGAACGAAAGTAATTGTATATAACTTCTATATCTGGCTAGAAAGATCTCCTATTACTAGAATACGTATATGACTATCTGAGAGTATGTAAGTACATGGCGTCCATGGGTGAAGTATAGTCTTAGGTTTTCTATTTTGCATCCCCGATTTACTATCAATTGTAATAAACACAGGATCTAAATATAAATTTCTTTAAAGAGGAACGTTGATTCCGCACACCGAATGAATTATCAATTTCGAAAGCTTAATGTATGATGAGGAGGATATAATCATGAGGAACCATAACCCTTAATTCGGATTTGACTGTCATCAACTTTATGTCCCATCACGCTTAATTAGCCTTTCACCCAGATGCGGCAACCATGTTGCGTTGACCAAGTTGAGGTGATCCTTCTCGGGCGAATGTTTGCGAACACAATCATCATAAAGCCTTGTGGTGAAGTTGCGCTCGACCAATGATTTCCCATGATCGCAATTCTTGCATTGCGTCAACGCATATTCTACACAAAAAAATACAAAAATCAACTGTTCTAATGTGTTGAACGCATGCGACCGCAATATTATGAAATTGATGCTTAATGGACGCAAATTAACACATTTTATCAACGTAATCCAACATTGTTTAAGAACTTAGCACTATGATAACGTGCATTTCTTCCTGTTATCACCTGTCTCGCATTTGTTGGTCCAAAGTCGCATTGGCAGTGCAATCATCCCCATAGTAAATCAACACTGGAGGTTATCGTCTATACACAATCTGAAAAGGGGAAAAGCCAGTAGAAGCCTTATATGTAGTGTTAGTATTTCGTTCAATGCAACCAGTTAATCTATTCTTTAGGACGCTCTCTATAGAAGCACCTCAAGTACATTTCCACACTGTGATTAACCACCTCTGTCTGACCATTTGATTGAGGATGATAAGCTATACTGCGATGGAGCTTGGTACTCGACAGTCGGAACAACTCCTACCAGAAGTGACTCAGAAACACTCTGTCTCGGTCTGAGACAATTGACTTCGGCACCCTGTGCAGCTTAACTATTTCTCTACAAAATGTGTCTGCTACAATACCAACATTTAAAGGGTGTTTCAAAGGCAAGAAATGAGAACACTTGCTCAATCGATTGACTACACTAAAATCACATCATACCCCCTGGCATTAGGTAATCCTTCAATGAAATCCATCGATATGTCAGCCCACACAACATCTGGAATAGGGAGTGGCATTAATAACCCAGCTGGTGACAAAGCCAACGATTTATTCTTCTGGCAAACCATACACTCCTCCACATACTTCTTAACAACTCTCTTCATTCCTTCCCAATATAGCTCTGCGGATATGTATGCAAGATTGTAGGTATCAGAGATTAAGTGTTGGAAAGTACTAACCTCCCTTTATACGTCAGCATGCCTTGATGGAGAGAAAAATCTTGCACTCCATCCTTCTTCCTCAGTACTCGGCCTTTAATTCTTTGTAACTGGTCATCATGCTCGACTTCGTTCTGAATTACAGCTATGTCAATCAAAGTAGAGGTCGATTGCCAATTGAGCATCCATCTCCACTCTGGATAAGGCATCCACAACACCATTCTCCAATCTCGGATGATAGATTACCTCAAAATCATACCCAAGCAATTTAGCTACCCATTTCTGATGTTGCGGCTGTATTGTCCTCTATTCAAGTAAAAATTTCAAGGCCTTCTAATAAGTTTTGATGACAAATCGTCTTCCTAACAAATAAGGTCGCCATCTCTGCACAACCATGACAACAACCAATAATTCCCTCTCATACACCGACTTCGCATGGTCTCTCAAAGATAGAGTATGGCTGTAAAAGGCGATCGATCGCCTCTATTGCACTAGCACTGCACCTATGTCATACCCCGAAGCATCGATCTCCACCTCAAAGGGTATGTTGAAATTAGGTAACGCCAACACTGGCAGTGTCATCATGGATGTTTTGAGCTTCTCAAAAGTGTACTGAGCATCCTTTATCCACTGAAAGGTCCCTCCCTTCAAAATTTGTGTCAAAGCTATCGTTATACTGCCATAATTTTGTACAAACCTCCAGTAATAGCCAGACAACCCAAGAACCCCCGCACCTTCTTCATTGTCTTAGGCAGCAACCACTCCAACACTGCCTCCACCTTCTCCAGATAGACCTCCACCCCGTGTTTGGAGATGATGTGCCCCAAATATTCCACTCTGTCTTTTACGAACTAACACTTCTTCTTATTAGAATAGAGTTCATGTTCCCTTAAGACTGATAATACCACTTCTAAATGTTGCAAAAGCTCTTCTAGATTTCTACTATATACAAGTATATCATCAAAGAACACTAACAGAAAATGGTGTAAGTAAAGTCTAAATATATTGTTCATCAGTGCTTGAAATGTGGAAGGTGCATTAGTTAAACCGAAAGGCATTACCAAAAATTCATAATGCCCTTCATGTGTCTGGAAGGCTGTCTTCTCCACATCCCACGGGTTCATCCGAATTTGATGATAGCCTGACTTCAAATCCAACTTCGAAAAAAGAGTAGTTCCATTTAACTCATCAAAAAGTTCTTCCACTATAGAAATTGGAAATTTATCTGGAATAATGGCAGTGTTAAAACCACACAAAACCTCCATCCTCCACCCTTTTTTCTAACCAATAGAACAAGGCTCGAATAGAGGCTGGTGCTTGGTCTAATGATGCCTGAATTCAACATTTCCTTCACAAATTTCTCCATCTCTGCCTTCTGATGATATGCATATCTATACGGACGAATGTTCATTGGACGGGTTTTTTCATTCAAGTGGATGTGATGCTCAATACTTCGACGAGGGGATAACTCCTCTGGCCATTCAAATATGTCTTGAAACTGGTTTAACAAGACTAATAGAGACTCTAGTATTGAATCGGCTTCCCTGCTTTCCCCATGTTCAGTTGCCAACTCACCTCCACTTATCATTTTACATTCAACCAGGAATCCTTGATCTTCAGCCTCCCATGTTTTCACCATACATTTTAGACTGATCCTTGCCTTCGTCGGACTTGGATCCCCCTGCAGAGTAATCTTCCGATTCTCATGAACAAATGTCATTGTTAGGTTCTGCCAATCTACCTCTATTTTTCCCAAGGATTGTAGCCATTACATCCCCAAAATCACGTCAACACTTCCTAGCTCCAATGGCAGGAAGCTATCATTCACTCTTCAATCTCCCAGCCTCATTTCCACATTTTTGCATACTCCCTTACCTCACACTGTGGTTCCTGACCCCAAAACTACTTCGTAATTTGTCGTTTCCGTGATGTTCAACTGCAGAAAATTCATTAGATTTTCTGATATGAAGTTATGAGTAGCTCCACAATCAACCAGTATCACCACCAGTTCTCCTTTGATCTCCCATTTAATCTTCATTGTTCAAGGGTTCGTCAATCCCATAACCGAGTTCATCTTCTTCGTACAACTCCAATTCTTCACCGGACACATGCACAACAAGTAATCTCAGTTCTCTCAACTCACGCCCTTTTCATCGATGCCCAACAGTATACTTTTCATCGCACCGAAAACAAAGTTCTTTCTCTCTCTTCGATTGGAATTCAGCATCTATCAACCTTCTTGTCGAAATTTCTCTCTGGATATCGTTATTCGACGCTACTCGCAACTTGATTTTCTCATTGGGAATGACTCTCGAAATTCCCTCCCTCTTTCGATTCACTACCACCTCCTGATTTAACCATATTTTCTACATTGAATTTCTAAGAGTTCGAATTTTGGATCTTACCTTCGTATGTTCGCGCCCGACCCGCTTCGACCCATGCATTTTCTCTATCTTCAACATACTGCGCCAACGACATCATTTGCACTAACCCGGTTGGATCTCAGCATTCAACCTCAGCTTTTATCCACGACGCTAAACTATTCATAAATGTCTCCTCTAGTACTTCATTCAACAGATGAGGCAATGACGCTGCCAATTTATCGAACAGATTTTGATACGCTTCTACAGTAGTTTCTTGTTTGATAGCCAAGAATCTTCCACAGATCGATCCCTCTCTTAAATATCAGAATTGTACTAATATCCTTTTCTTCAAATCTTCCCAATCTTTAAACGACTCTCTACCTTCCTCCGATCGATACCAATCTAACGCGGTGCCATCGAAACTCACAACCGCCACCATCATCTTCTCAAATTTAGTCAGCTTATGAATTTGAAAATAGCGATCTGCTCTAAACAGCTACGTGCCTGGATCGCTTCCGCTAAACACCGGCATCTCTACTTTCTTGAATTTACTTTGGTCGCAAGTCGCTTCTTCACCGGCTGCTTTCATTGAACTATTCGTTCCGCACACATTATTGACATTCAATCCTTCTGCCTCCCCCGTCACCCTTGCTTTTCCTTTCACCATTTCCGTAACATAGGAAATGAGCATTTGTTCATGTATCTCTGCCTGCAATCCTAATCGTTCAATGCTTTTTGCTAACGATGCCAAATTCTCCTCTATTGTTGGCAATTTATGCATTTTGACTCTGAGTCCAGAGATCTCCTGGTTTAGTAACTCTAGTTTTTCCTCAAACCATTTCTGAGCCATGTCTGCCTAGGTGGTTACTCTGTTACCAATTTGTTAGGACACTGATCTGGACTTTATTGATTAAACAGGTTGACACAATTGTTCGATATAACAGCTAAACGATGAATTTTTTCTTCATTAAACGATGAGAGTCAATCCACAACTAGACGATATCTTTTTATTGTTACGTGATCGCTTACAAAACTCTAAACGATCGTTTACAAACTCTACACGATCGCTTACAGACTCTAAATGACCGCCCGCTAACTCTACACGATCGCTTACTAATGTTAAACGATCACTTACAAAACACTATGTGATTGCTCACAAAACACTACACGATCGTTGGGCTGTACTACTCGATCGCTTAGTAGAAGAAGTAGGTGATGAGCAAAACTCCTCGGTTGATTCAACACGATAGGCGTTCCCGAACTCCCACCCTCGAGAACTCACTTTTCTCACTGAAGATATTCAAACTTCAGTGCCTTCTCTTTCAGTTTCTTTCTTCTTTTAAACGCCAAACTTCTCCCAACAGAATTGAAAGTAATTTAGTTGCGGTCCCCAAGCTCCCTACTCGACTCAACCTTCAAATTCCCCTTATCTCCTTTATTCTTTCTTATTTGATATTGCAGTATAATTGGAGGCCTATCAACTGTATAGTTGCAAATTACATTCAATGTATTTTTTATAGTTATTGGACGTATTCTTTAGTTTCTAATGTAAATTGATTACTAAATTTCAATAATAAAAGGAAGTCTTTATATTTAATGCATACATTATGAAGTATTTTATATGTCTATTTAGCTTAAAACATGTGACTAATGTAAATGGGCATAATTTCAATGTTGTTTGTTATAGGATAAGATTAAAGCTATATATATATGATATAATAGCCTTAAAAAAAAAGTTATCTTAAGTCAAAGAAAGCATTAGGAAAATGCTATTATATAACAAATATAGCATTGAGTCAAGCTATTATATGTTAAAGATAGCTTTAGTGACTAACGTAATTGAATGTTTTCATAGTCATATATATATATATATGATATATCTTCATACTCTACTATAGCATCCATTATAGCTCTACAAAAAAGGCTATAAAAAGTCTCATACTTTTAATAACATGGGCTGTCAGGAGCTTCGAAAAAAAACTATGAAAAGTCTTTTATAGTCTTTTTCGTTAACTATTGTAACCCTTATTTCTTGTAGTGTTATTTATGAATATAACAAAATGTCATTGTCTACCAGTAATAGACATTGATAAATTGATGCATACCAATGTCTATTACTAATAGACAATGACATTTTACTATATTAAAATTTGAATACTCTATCGTGATAGATCATATCGTTGGTAAGAGTCTATGGGTGATAGACTATATATTTGGTAAGAGTCTACCAATAATAGAAATCTATCACTAATAAACTTTTCTATATTTGTAATTTTTTTAAAATGCTATTATACACTTGTTTATTATCTCTAAATAGGCTACCCATTACAATTATCCTTAAGGTTATGGTTATTCATCTTAAATTTCGTGGGAAACACTCTTTATTTAATTTGTTATACCATAAACACAATAATAAAACTCACATCAAGCTCTTTATAAGAGTTTTAGAACTTGCACATAATTTCACTCGTCTATTAAAATAACTTCAAATTAAAGCACAATATAAAATTCCAAAGAAATTCTTGAAGTTGTTAAGAAAATGAGACCCATGAAAAAAACCCTCTATTTTCATTTTTCCTTTTCCTTTATTTCTCTCTCTGTTTTTTTTTTTTTTTTTCAGTCAAACTTTTGTAAGGGATTATTCTATGGAAACTTGCTTTTCTTAACTAAAAGTTTTAATCTTTCAAACTAAACAACATTTTTACCATCTACTTTTTTTTTTTTTTTACTTCTTTCTTATTTTTTTAAACTTATAAATGGAGGATCCCACGTAATTAAATTATCATTTTTTTCTCTCACTCGATTGCCATGGATGTAATTTTACCTTTATCTAACACAACTTTTTGAAAAACATAGAAACAAAAATGTAGATTTAGAAAATTTAGGGACCAACATGGCCTATAAGTCAAAACTCAAAAATTAAAAAGGTAACTTTCATGATAATAAAAATACTAGATAAAACAATACATAAATATGTCAATTTGGACCTAGCTCAACTGACATAAATTTTCATACAAAATTAATAACAATAATAACATAAATACATTTTCCAATTCTTTTAAAAGTTTGCATTAATCTTCTAATTAATCCAGGTAAATTGTGGCTGACTTGATAATTTAACAATAGCTACACTATTCCTTTTACAAGCATGTCTTCATACAACCAAATAACACATAGTATCATCTTTTGTTTCCCATCATTTTATATTTTAGTAAGGGAAATAGTGAGGTTTGTAAATTCAATCTTTTTCTTGGACATCTCATTCCTAACAATTTTTCTATACCTTTGAAATACTTCTTCCACAATGGCTTCTCCAAAATGAGGAATCATAAGTGATTCAGTCACAGATCTAATGCATTTTGCAATATTATAACTGCTATCAACATACACGTTTGATCCATCAAATTCAGTATTGTAGAAATCCCAATCAATTCTTGAGACTCCAAGTTCATTGATGATGAAACTTCCTTCTTCTAAAACCTCTGCTCTGACTTCCTCTGGACATGGCATGAAGTTTGGGATATTGAACCTATGAACTTTCTCCTCTTCCACAATCCCCTGCAAATCATAATACAACAAAGAAAAATGGAAAAAATACATTTTTTGTCCCAAATGTTTTGTTTAGATTGCATTTCGGAACTAGAGTTTTTCAAACTCAGCAAGTTTACCCTGAGGTTTGATTTTGGTAACAACCTTGATTGTTCCTCCATCAGTTGCTTATGTGACGTCTATGTTTTTATTAAAATTGGGATAATTCCTCCGCGTGACTAGTGTGGCAGTAGACGGCAATTGGTGGTAGTGACATCCATGAGAGGGAGAAGGTTTGAAAAAGGGAGGGTGAGAGAACATATATATACACACACACATCAACTTTCTGTAACGGAATTAACCGAAAAAATCGACAGAGCTGTTGAAATATAAACTTTGGGTAAGAAAATATTTGGACCTAGTCCAAAACAAAAGACCAATTTGACAATTTCTAGAAGCATTAAGTATTAGCGTATTCTAGATAAATAACTTGTAGGAGATACTTAGAGTATAGTGTAAACTTATCTAGAATATATGAGAAAAATATGTAATTGTAAAGAATGGTTTAGAAAGACATTAGTAGTCATTAGACCATGAATGTGTTGGCAATATCCTAGTCATAAATGTAGGGAAGTTAATTAATATAAATAGGAGGGATGTCTTTGAGGTTATATAAAGCCAAAAAAATAGAAGCGATCAATAACGCAAGTAAACTCCTTCTTATACCTTTCTTTGAAAATTAGCTCTAACCTCCAAGAGTTTCTTTCCAACAAGAAGGACCAATGTGCTACCAAAAGGAACAATCAGAGTATACGTGAAATTGTTAAGTTTGAAAACTAAGGGACCCAAATGCAACCTAAACCAAACTTCAGAGACCAAAAGTGTATTTTTTCCCAAAAAAAAAAGTTTATTACATTTGGCAATTTTATTAGTGAAGAGAATATAATATATTTTTAGAAAGGTTTTGTATTTCACCTCATCAACCATGTTATTGAGAGCCATATTCAAAAGTGTAAAAGCATGACAATAGTCATTGTTTGATGGATATTCATCTCTTCTTCCTAGTATTGTAAGAACCATGCGTCCACCAGCTATTACTTCTTCTCCACGACACTTTAAAAAAAGTGAAAAATCCTTTTGAAATTGCCTATAATATCCTTCAATCACATCCTTTGGACTTGTACTGTCTATGAATATATTCCCTTTATTCATTATCTCCATTCTTTTAGGAACCTACACATTAATTCAATTTTCATATAGTTAATAATAATTCCAACTGTTGGGTTTTTTTTTTTTTTTCAATAGAGAATAAGATTTTAAAAATTACCTGAGAAAGCCACTGAAGACTGTAAGAAGAATGAACAAAATGCAAGGTGTTTTTGGGGAAAAGCCTGCCATAAAAAGAACCTGGCACCCCATTGAAGAAACAATCTCCAAAATCAGCTCCAATTTCGGTCTTCAAATCTCCCAAAAAATTTGACAATGATCTAAAAATGACATTGAAATCATTCGTAGGGAGATCGTTGAGGAAGATTTGATATTGGAATGGTTTATTATGGTCTTTGTGAAATAGTTCAATTTGTTTGATTAATTTGGAGACAATCATAAGGGTATTTGGTCCTGAAGAACATCCCAAGTCTGCTATTGTTAAAGTGGTTGGAATGTTCAGAGTACTGCACAAGTCTTCGATGGCTTCCTTTATGATTGGCCACGCTATGGATATTGCCTTTCGCTATAAGATTGTCAAAAGTAAGTGTAGCTCTGTGATAATTGATAATACTCGTTTTATTGATTCGACGAATCATGAAAAAAAAATTTAATTCCAAAGTTTCTGTTAGTTGGTCTTTAAAATTTTTAAAGTATCTAATAAAATTATTTAAACTTTTGATTTTTGTCTAAATAAGTCCATGAAAAAATTTTAAAATCTTAAAAATTAATTACTTTATTAATATAAAATGCAAATTTTATATCTAATTGAAATTATGATCCTTCAATGAATTTTTTAGATCAAATAAACATTTAATATTATGTCTAGTACATGTGTGAATATTAAAAAATATGAAAATCTAAGTATTAAATTTATAGTATTTATTTTATCGCAACAAGAACATAGCTCAATTGGCATGCTTAATAAAATAATTCTTGTTCTGAAAAAAGGGATTGTGCTTAATAAAATAATTCTTGTTCTGAAAAAAGGGATTGAATATACACAAAAGCTTATATATATATATATATGATACAAGCAACCAAAATCATTTTAAAAAATATGTACAATAAAAAGAATGACAAAAGGAAAGAAAATTGAAGAAAAACTAGCATCAAATAAGGACGAAAAAAAAAAAAAAAGCAACACAGTCAATTCCAACTTTCCATAAACAACTTGTTTGAGATAATGATGATGAAATGAAATGGAAGAACACAAAATATATTTTTTAAAAAAAAAAGAAAGAAAGAAAGAAAGAAAGAAACAAAAAGAGTGAAAAAGGGAAGTGAGTGAGTTTATAAAAGTAAAAGAGAAGACCTGAAGTAAGGAGTTTTTGGCATAGCTTTTTTCTCCAACTCCTGAATTCATATGAAGTATTTTTGAAACCTCCATTTTTATCTCTCTTCTTCTCTTTGGATATATTTCTCCATCGAGGAAGGGACCCTTTATTTATAGCTCTATTTCTTCGCCTTTCATCTACCCACGTTTTAAATTTGGATCTTTTTTCAGATAGAAGTTACCAAAATCAAGCATTTTTCATTAAAGTAAATATAGATTTTTGGATTGATACACTACTTATATATACATGATACATATGATATATTTTACACACTATTGATACAATATTGATATACACTTGATATACATAATAATTATGCATTTGACAGATAAATTGCTGATAAATTTGTCAACCATTCACTTCTTTACACTACAAAAAATCACCTCTTTCCCGATGCTTCAAATCGCCGGAAAATGATAACAAAAAAAAAATGCGTCAGAAGATCCACTCCAGACGACAAAATTGGAGTTCTTCTTCTTTGCAGCAACAAGCCCACTCCCAACATTACTCTTTCACACTGGCATTTATTCACACCCTCTGTCGCCGCCCACTGCTCCACCTCGCTGTAGTTTACCTTCGTAGACGGCTGCATTTTAACTAGCTAGTTCCAAATGTCAAATTTAAATTTAGTTAAAAATACAGATACTAAAACTAAACAGATTGGAAATAGAGATAATAATAGTATTTTAAACGATTAATAATTAGAAAAGGCATATGTATAACATGCATGTCAATCAATAAAGTGTCTCAAGATAACTCAGAGAGTACATACCACACAAACTCACAAAGTGCCAACAGATCCACAACTTTTGGTACTCTTCCTTGTAAGCCCTCCTAATTTAATTTATTTGCACATAATTTCCCTCCATTCAATCTTGTGGCCTGAAAATTATAAATATTCTAATCTAATTTCTATATCTGATACAAATCCATGCCACAACGTGCTAAAAAATTAGAGGGGGTTAGAGGATCAAGAAGATGAAGAAATCTTATCAGAAAAACTTTAGGGTTTTGAAGAAGAAGATAAAAAAAACATTGGAATTTGAAATTATTACGCATTAAAATTCAGAATATTTGTATGGATGCGTCAAAAATTGAGTCCAAAATGATAAATGACCCAATTTTTTTTTTGAAAAATGTCAAATGACCTTCTGCTGATGTCATAGATGAGTGAAATTACGAATTTATGAATTATGTAGTTAACCTTGACTATATTACACTAAATTAGCATGCTTTTTATCTTTATAACATCGTTGTATTTATAGTTGAAAGTACAGTTGTTTCACTCACGCCAAATGGTCCATAGCACAGCAACTGTGGAGTTGAAGATAATGTTGGTTTCTTTGGTATATGTTTATTAAATTGATATATGAATACAGCTGAATAATAACCAATAATCATTCCATTGCATTATTGCTAAAGCTTGTCTTACATAAAACTACAAAATAACATCTTCTTTTTAATTTCCAATTATTCTTTATTTTAATAAAGTGTAATGGTGAGGTTTGTAAACTCAATTTATTTTTGACACCTCATCCTTAGCAATTTACCATACATGCAAAATAGTTTTTAAACAATGGCTTTCTTCAAAGTCGGAACTAAAAGTGGTTCATTCACATAATAAAGTTTGTAATATTATAATGGCTATCAACAACATATATGTGATCCGTCAAATTTAATTCTTGAGAGTTTAAGTTCATTAACGATAAAACTTCCTTTTTTTTAAAGTCTCTACTCTTACTTTCTCTAGACTTGGCATGAACTTTGGGATATTGAATCTATCAATTTTCTTTTCTTTTAAAATCACCTTTAATAATGATTAATGATAAAAAAAAAAAAAAAAAATTGTATTAAATTTCATTTGTACAATTTTATTAGTGAAAAATATATATAATATTTTAGAAGGGTATTATTTTATTTCAACTATGCAAACATGTTATTGAGAGCTAAATTCAAAAATATAAAAGCGTGACAATGATCTTTGTGTTGATCATTGATGGATATTCATATCACTTCTTCCTAAATATGATAAGAATCATTCATCCACCATCCACCACCCACCACTTAGAATAATGAATAATCTTTTTGAAATTGTCCGTAAAAGCCATCAATCAAGGACTTGTACAGTATATGGATATGTTTTTTTTTTTTTGTTTTTTTTTATCTCCATCCCTTTAGTATGCATTGAATTTTTTTTTGTTAAATTAAAGTAAATGGGTTACGATAAATTTGTAAATGGCTCAACAAATAGAAAATTAATATTAATTTGAGAGAAAATGACATTTAAAGATGTTCATGGGATGGGCAAGCTAGAGATGACTTTTCCTTCTCCCATTCTTGATCCCCTTTTCATTTTTCATTCCCACGAATTTTCTTTAATTTATTTTGCAGGAATCCGTTAGTGGGATTTCGTCCAAGGAATTTATAGGCATCAAAGATCTCCACGAAAAGTTATCACCATCTATTTTTTGAAATAAAAAAGTGGATTAAATATAATTATATCTATATAAAAGTTTAAATTATATAGTTAAGTTTTCAGTATAGATTTTCATGTAAAAATCAATTCTACATAAATACCTTGAAATTAAAGATAAATGGCTTAAACCTCCTAGTTCGATCAAATAGTTATATATCAATTAGTCAATGTATATAATCCAAATGTTCAAATATACATCAAATATCTTGGTTGTTAAACCATAAATCTTTATTTGAATATAATAATAAAAACGATAATAAATAATTTGAATATCTAGTTTTGTAAAAGGAAAAAAGAAAATCTTTTAATTAACTACAACTTGGGAATTTTTTTTACCAATACCAAATCTTGATTTTTATAAAATATTATTAACAAAAAGTATAAGAAGATGAATTACAATATATCCAATCATATGAATACATATCAAACGATTCACTAAATTAAATTAAATTTCATTTGTAAAATTTTATGAATAAAAAAAATGAAATATTGTAGAAGGTTTATAATTAAATTCCATATCCTACTTCAATTAGTTTTGCTCTCATTGGTTCAGATGTCTCTCGTCACATCCATCATATTTGTGACTTGTGATTTCACAATTTAAAATTTCATTTAAAAAATATTTTTGTAGATATTGATTGTATATATACAATTTCGCACACCTTTGTATAATAATGTACATTTTTCATCATTTAGTTTTAATTATTTCAACTTAAAAGATAATAACACGATGACAATTACATCTTAGCCGCTTCTAAATTCCATTTTTAAATATTTCAGTGACGTCTAAAATCTAATTGATGATCAAACCCTTATCTGCCAAATTCACAATTCATGGCTATGAAATAATATTGATAATTTCAAAAAGAAAAGCAATCAATCAGCTCATTTCCCAAAGTACTTAAAGCTGATTCATTTATTAGAGACCATAGAAAGAAGCTTTAGATGGACAGGTTGGTCCCTCTTCCCCGTAAGTCCCACATAGTTTGTTGCAACGGACATGGAAATAGTGCGTCATTTGGCGTTTTAATTTGGAAAATTGGCTCATTTTTCAAAAAGATTGTCATAGAAAGAAATTTTCAAATATCATGAAATCCAGCTGAGATTTAATCTGCTATTTATGAATTTCGTCCGATATTTATAAATTCGGCCGAAATTTATGATTTCTAGCCAACATTTCGATGTGATTCATGATTTCTGTTTGGGATTTTTACATAAAAAAAATCATGTTTACAGGTTGTATATTTTAAAAACATCTTTAAATTTTATTTTTTTAAAACAAAAATCGAATATTATTTTTAGATAAATTCATCATTTTTTATTATTTTTATTTCTGATTTTTATATATGTTTTTCTATTTTCAAAACTTTATTAATGATAACTCCACTTGTTATGAGAGAATATTCATTTAATATAGTTTTTTCATTAAATGGAGAGAATATATTTATTTGTTGAATTTTTTTTTTATTTAATTTAATTTGTGAGAGAAAATATATTTAATTAATTTTTTCTATTTTCATTGGTTTATTTATTTATTTATTTGCGGATTCATGGTTATTTAAAATATAATTCAGTATATTTTGTTAGAAATTTGAAAATATTCTAACTAATATAATATAAATTCAATGCTGGACATAAATCATCATTTATTATGGAGAGAGAAAATACATTTATTATGATTTTTTTTTCCTTTTTTGATCACAGAGATCAAATGTATTTAATATATTTGTTTCAATTTTTATTTGGGGAAAGAAAATGACATTTAATATGATTTTATTTTTCATTTCGTTTTTCATGTTGATTTTTGTTATTATGTGAAATATTTCATTGTTTCTTCACTTGTACATGTAATATATTCTATTGTTTATTTGTACATATCAATTTATTAAGTTTTTTTTTATGGATTAATGATTATTCTAAATATACCTTAAAACATTTCGACGGATTCGTAATTATTTTAAATATACCTTTGGAACATTTTGTTAGATATTTGAAAATATTCTAATATGAAATATACGACCATTTATAAATTAAATATTAACTCAATGCTTGATATAAATCACAATATAAACCAATATATGAAATATACTACAGTACATAAATCTTCATAAATTTCATTTACACCACGATATATATGTATATATATCATAATATAATAAGTCTTAGTAAAAAAACACTTGTTTATATCAAATAAACGAATATATATACCTCCTACCGAAGCTTTATATATATATATATGGAAAAAATTAAAGTTCATCCTCATATGGGGGTTTATAATACATAACTCTTCATCTTCATCCCTTCTTCAGGCTGCCACGGATCTCTCTCCCTGTTGTTGTCGATCAGATTTTCTACTTCTCAATCTCATGTCTGCAATCGTTGGTTCAACAATCTTTTCTTGAATTCTATCGTCTTGGCTAGCTTTTGACGACAACCCTCGCGAGGTTGCCAACCTTTTTTGCTCACACATATGTTTCCTACTTTTGTTTCTACACATTCTGGGATTGATAGTGTTTAAAATTAGCTTTCAAGATCTTATGAGCAAAATGGTCAAATGGAATGAAGACGATGAAACTCCCTATAATTGGTTTAGTTTCAAACACAATCATATTTCCAATAGTCACATTGTCTTGAAATTGCAATTCCTTCAAATACTCACTTGCGGTACAATCAACTTTGCTCTTTCTTATCTTGAAGGATATCCATCATTGTAGATATCCATAAGTTTCTAATGACCCCCACGGCCTGATCGTCATCTTCCCTCACATACACGTTAATTTTTACTTCTGGGATGTTTAGATACGTGTATTTGTGGTTCTAAAATATTTAGGTAAGTGTATTTTTGGTATTCGAGTTGTTTTTGAAATAGTATATCTTTGCATTCTCGTTTGTACTTAATTTTATTATTTTAGGATAGTTTTGTCATTTACTAATTAGTATTTTCTATTATATAAATTTGTTTTACTATTTTTATAATTTTAAAATTTTTTTGCCATTTTTCTAAATAAACTTTAAAATTTGCTATTCTCAACTCATGAAAACTGAAAGGGTCTATACTTGTTGATTTTCTTTTGTTAGAAATGTTAATAATTTAAAAAGGCACATGGAACATGCATGTCAATCAATTAAAATAGCTAGGAAGATTTTTATTTCTCTGCCTGAAGACAACTCAGTGAGCATAGACCATACAAATTAGTACCTTTAGTTTAGATCGACACTTCGATTTATTAGCAAATAATTTCCTTCCATTCGATCTTTGGAAAACATATTTTAGCTGTCAAATATGAATATTCTCGACAATAATAATTACCTAACAGATTTATAATCTTTTTATCTCTCAGGCAAAGCTTGTAACAAAAGTTCAAAATAGGGAAATTTTGATGATAATAGACTAGGTACTCTTGATACTAAAATTTGGTCAATCTGACCTTCACAATTGCAATTCTATGAAATTTGTAACTGAGAAAAACAATAGGAAATGGTGAGAAATAGTACCTTTTAAGTTTCAACTTATAAATTAGCATCTTATTTTGAAAATTCGTTCATATAATTTTTCTCGATCTATCTCGGACGAGACCGACATCGAGATTTAGTTAAAATTTTATTTTTAACCTATCGATTGTTTTGAGTCTTTCTTGTTACATCTAGCCACATTACACAACAAGATTTAGGTAAAAAAATGAATATTATGTAATCTTCCCAAATCTTTCGGAAATTAGAAAGTCACACTACCAAATCTTATGCAGTTAGAAGAAATTTGAAAAGATAATGGGTAAATTGTTTGGATAATCAAGAAATCAATTTAGAAATTCGTATAAATATAAATTGGAAGTAATATTTGCAAGTTTTTATATAAGATTTGAGAAATATTGCAAGAGAAAATTTGAGGAGAAATAAGAGTTTGTATAAGATTTAGAGAGATTGCATATAACTTGAAAAATTTATGTGGATTACGGTGTTAATCCCGAACAAAATAATATCGATATTCTCTCTATTTTGGCTTTCTCGTTGAAATCTCGGCATAATAAACACCAAAATTTGATATATTTGGACTTTCTAAGTGGAATCTCAAGCAAGATTAACACACCGAGTTTCAATATATATATATCCCAAATCTTACTCAATCTTTGCAAAATTTGATATTTTTCAAAATTTAAAAATGTTTAATTAATTTGAAAAATCTATTTTGATAATTGGAAAACTCATTTGGAATTTTGGAAATTCATATAATCGTGCAAACAGAAATTATGCTAAAGATTTGAAAATTTAGGTAATAATTTGATATAATCTTTAGTAAAGATAATCAAATTTGGAGAAAATTTGAAATGACATAAGATTTGGCAGAAGATTTGGGAATACTACATAAAAATTTAACATATCTTGATGTATATCAGGTAAGATGTACCGAGAAGGTCCAAAATAATTGGTAAGTTAGAAAAAGTTGATTTTTTTACTAAATCTCGATGGTTGATCTCATCTGTGATGGGCCGAGAAAAACTATTCTTAAGTTTTCGAAAAGCGTGCTAGTTCTATAAAGTAAAAACTTAAACATATTATTTCGGACAATTTTTAAAAAATAATTTACCTTCTAAAATACTCAACTAACTACGTAAGTGCTCAAATTTGAAGAATAAGAATGTCTTAGCAACTTTTTAGTCCATAAAAATTTAATATACGGTTGGTTAGATCTAATGCTAATGGTACATGGACAATAGTTGAAGTCGGAAACTCTTTTAGGGTTCGCTTATTTGCATGACTCCTTGGAGAGATGTGACGATTCCATTAATAGGGTCAAATCAATACGTTTGAATAAGAAAAATTGAAATACTAATCTCATCGATTACATAATTATCATATTAAATCTCATCAATCAAACCATTTTGAATAGAAATACCAAACAACCAAGTCATACGAGTAAAACTATAGAAGAAATTATTTTCATTCTTCAGACTGATGGAAGAAGTAAAATAATAATAATGTAAAAGAAATTGTAGTGTATAATTTGTATATCTAGTTTTGTAAGAGGAAAAAAAATATTTTAAAATTAACTACAACTTGGATTTGGTTGAATAATTCTAATTCCCAACTAATTTTGTCATAGCTTGTGAACCAGCAAATAATTCTTACATAATTGTTCTAAGTATTTAAAACCAACCTTAGTTGAATACGTTCATAAACTCATCCAACCCTAAATAATTTGGATATGGAAATGATTTGATATTTTAGGTCAATTGAACTTTTTAACACCCATGAATGATTCACTGTTATTAAGTAAATATTTAAACAATTAGTTCTTTTGTTAGTTAGATCGTTTTTAGGGATAAACTCTTTACTAATGTTCTCTTTTTTTCAAAGGAATGTCTTTTTAATATTTTTTATTGTATTAAAAAATCTAAATGCATTTTTTATGCACATGTTCGGTCAATTGTAGCTTATGACTTTCGATTCCATACGGTCAAACATTTTTCTAAATAGAAAAATATATAGTTAAATTCTAGTGGATAAAAGTATTATTCCTTACATTTCCTCGCAGGAAATAAATTTTGAATCCAACCGTTGACTTCGACATGAAAGTTTGTGCTTTATCTGTTAAGCTAAGTTTAGATTGACTTACGACCAAAATTTCAGAATTTTCTCTTTTGCATGTACCAATTACATTTAGATCTAGTTAGTATATTGTAGAGAATATTTAATTAGTTATTAATGTGGATTGGTTAGTATTTTAGAAATAATCAAATATTTATTTTTTTCATATATATATATAAATAGTCACTTTAGAATTGCAATAGGAAGTTTTGAATCATTTTGTATTGAAAGTAGGGGTTTGTTACCTTAAGGGCATTTTTGTCTTTTAACAGTATTATAGGATTTTCTACTTTTCTATTTATGTGCAATCTCCTTGTATCATTTATGTCAGTTCTAATAAGAAATATTCTATATCGTGGTTTTTTTCTCTCGTTTTAAGATTTTCCACGTAAACCATTATGTGCTCTTTCTCTTTTCTCTTTCTTTTTCATCATGGTATCAGAGCATGGAGACGAAACCCTGGCCACCATTGAGGAAAACCTTACATGAGAGTCACAATTGCCATTAGTTGACAACAATGGCACCGATATAGCTACTATCGTATAGAACGCCATAGAACGGTATTTTCAAACCGTTTTTCCGCATCTTCACAGTTCAGCCCAACCATTGAACACCAGCAACCAGCTAAGTGGACAGCTAACCAGATGAACTGGGCAGCAACCGACCGGAGTGGACGTTCGGGGCGCGCCTCAGACGGCTGGGATCCAACCGATCAATGCCTCCCAGCCCAACCTGTCCTTGCATCAACCAGTCGAGCCGTGGGTCTGATCGTCCACGATTAGCAAATCGGAGCAACCTTGTCTGTGCAGCCGGTTTCCCAGCCGTAGTCGATTCTCGATCGATGAGCCCAGCCGATCTAAACCGCGACTCCTACCCTGATTCCGACTAGCCCGGTCTGCGATCCCAGCCGAGTCTTACTGGAGTCTATCCTAGCCGCGACTACTACCTATCATCTAGCAGCAGCCTACCTCCATTCCAGTTGGGGAGTCATCATCTCACTACCCTCGGGGTCAAGGCAGTATAGTCCAAGATCAATTCACCCAACTTCAACTTTAAATTAAGCAGCAAAATGAATCTATTCAGAAACAAATAACTGCCCTTGGAGAAGCTCTTGGAACGACGTTGAATGTTCAGTAAGATCTTTCTTTCAATCTACCAATTTACTCAGGAAATCCGATAACTTCTTTCCCTACTTTACCTACACCAATTTATTGTCTGGTTTTATGGGAAACTTTGTAGGCTTTATTGTTAGGAAAAAATTAAATGGTCACAATTATTTCTCATGGTCACAATCAATCAAGATGGTCCTCAAGAGTCATCACAAATTCAGGTAGTTAACGGGTGAAATACCGAAATCGAGACTAAGTGACCCTCAAGAACGTATCTGGAAGGGAGAGGATTCCTTACTCCGATCTATTTTAATAGATAGTATAGAGCCTCAGATTAGAAAACCTCTATTGTATGCTACTACTACTCGAGATATTTGGGATGCTGTTCAGAAGTTGTATTCTAACCCAGCTCTACACTTTACGCAAGCAAGTTCACGAATGCAAATAGGGAACGATGGATGTAACAACTTACTTCAATAAGTTGTCTCTTCTTTAGTAAGAGATGGACTTATGTTGCACGATGGTTTGAGACTATCCTTGTGCGGGAGTCCAACATTTCAAGTCTGAGGAAACTAATCGGATCTATGATTTCTTTGCAAGTCTGAATTCTATGTTCGATGTTGTATAGAGCCGAATACTTGGACATCGTCCAATACCATCATTTATGGAAGTCTGCTCTAAAATACGCCTTGAGGAAGACACGTCCAGTGCCATGAATAATATCCTGATTTCGTTGATTGATTCTATTACATTTAAAACATTTGGTTCTATTAATGACAAACAAAACAGTAAGCCTCCCCTAGTTTGTGAACACTGCAAGAAGCCTTGGCAAACCAAAGACCAGTGCTGGAAGTTGCATGGTCACCCACCTAATAGTAAACGACGTTAGTCAAGTACTGGATGAGCACTGACGAGTGAGTCAGCAAATGGAGGTCCACAGCCTTAGAGTCAAGAGACTAGCCAAAATAACTCCAATGTTATGGGTGTCAGCGCGATTGCCCAGTCAAGTACGATCCAATCCTTTGGCCTTATTAGTATGAATGGTAGCAAACCATGGATTCTAGATTCAGGGGTTATAGATCACTTACCCGACTCCTCTGACTAGTTTATTTTCTACTGTCCAAATGCTGGAAATGAGAGAATCAAAACTGCAAATGGGTCTTTTGCTCTTATGGTAGGGAAAGATCATTTTTCCCCGTTTGAGGGTTTAACTCTACAAAATATGCTGCATGTTCCTAAAATTTCTTATAATTTATCATTTGTTAGTAAAATTACGAGAGATTTGAAATGTCAGGTTACTTTCTTACCCGATGTTGTTATATTTCAGGAACTGAGCTCGGGGACGACGATTGGCACTGCCCGGCATGATAGAGGGCTCTATTTCCTTAATGCAGATACTTCTTCTAGGATATGTGACAGGACTAATTTACTTTCATTGTGTTTTTTTACTTCTAAAAAAAGATTACATGTAGTGGCATTATTGTCTTGGACATCCTAGTTTATCATACATGAAGTATTTATTTTCCCATCTGTTTCACAATGTTAATATCTTTGCTTTGACTTGTGATGTGTGTATTTGGGCTAAACAACCTCGTGTGTCGCTGGGCTCTCAGCCTTATAAGCCATCCAAGTCATTCTCTCTCTTCCATAGTGATGTTTGGCATCCTTCACCTATTACTACCTCTATTGGCAGATGCTGGTTTGTGACCTTCATTGATGATCACACTAGGCTTACTTGGGTTTTCCTTCTCACTGATAAATTTGAAGTTTCGTCAGTTTTTCAATAGCTCTATACTACTATAGAAACCTAGTTTGATATGAAAATCACTATCCTTCGAAGTGATAATGGTCGCGAATTCATCAATAGTTCGTTTCAGGAATTTTTAGCTTCTAAGAGGATTGTCTATCAGAGTTCGTGTGCATACACTCCCCAACAAAATGAGGTAGCTGAACGAAAAAACTGTCACCTGGTCGAGGTCATGCGCTCCCTTATGTTGTCAACTTCCCTTCCGTTCTACTTATGGGGAGATGTTGTTTTAACAATAGCTTATTTGATAAATCGGATGCCTTCCTATGTCTTAAAGTTTCACACACCCCTGGAATGTTTCATGGAGTTCTACCCAATAACCGCCTTATCCCTGATGTACCTCTTCGGGTGTTTGGGTGTGTCGTTTTTTTCCATACCCATGGTCTTAATTGCACCAAGTTTACCCCCCCCCCCCCATACTCAGAAATGCGTCTTTGTTGGTTATCCTCTTCATCAACATGTGTACAAATGTTATCACCCATTTTCACGAAAGGATTATGAGATACATCTAGTGGAGGATTAATGTAAATGAGATTTACGTTAAGTACCATGGAATAGAAAAAAGCTATGGTTTATATGTTTCATGAGATGAAATATTAAAACTATAGGTTATAAATATAGTATGATAAATTGGTTAACATTTATATTTATAATAATATTAATTATTGGATAATTATCTCTTTTTCTCTAATAACCAATTGAGTGGGAGGTTATTGGTGGTTTCATGATAACCGTGAGATAAAAGAAAAATGTTTTCCTAAATTTAGTAAGAAGAAAAAAAGAAGAAAAAAAAAGATTTGCAAAGATTTGAGATTTCCAATCTCAGAAAATACTCACGAATATTTGTCAAGTAAATAAGATTTACTAAGTGACAGCTCGGAGTTAGCTAAACGATTATGGAGTGTTCTTAGGCGATAGACACTCAGCTAAGTGATAAGCTAAATGATCGCATAACTTTTGCTAGACGATCGCATAGCTTTTCCTAAACGATTGGACATCGACCTATGCGATAGTTGTTCATCTCTCACTTGCTCAATCGTTTACGCGATTGTGGTTCCTTCGATTTTCAGCCTCAAAACCAAGTCTACATAGAGCCTACCCTTTGGATTCTAACACCGAGAATACCAAGGTAACCTTCTTAGTGGTGTCATACTTAACTCGATACTGTTGAGATTTTGTGGAGGCCGTTCGTAATGTTCAAGTTGTTCGTGACCTTGGCGATCGCTTAGTTCGAGTGCGCAGTGTTCGTGTAGTGTACGGTTGTGTTGGATGAGCGTTCGTTGTTTGTTATGTTGCTGTAATCGAGCATTCGTAATTAAGGAACTCGAAAATGAATCTACAAAAATGTGTTGATTCTTGTTCTTGACTTTTTGTATAACATACTGTAATTTATGTATTTCGCATAAATTACAGTATGTTATACAAAATCGATAGATCCAGTGACGGCAAAAGTGAACGATGCTTGAGCAGTGGTGAACGGAGGTCATGAAGAAGAAACTGACGCGGCGGCTTTGGGCGGCGTCGGACGGGCTCACGAACGTGAGGAAGAAAATGGGGGTGGGTTTGACTTTTTATAAAAAAAAACAATAATAATAATAAAAAACAAAAAAAAGAAATAAATATAATTACATTCAATTTTCTTTCCGTTTTATACTATAAATTCCTTTCGTTTCAAAAGAAAATTAATTCCTGCCATTATTTTTCAATTTCAATAATTTCATGCCAACAATTAAATTTCCGCACATACACTTGAAGTCAAAATTCAAAAAATGCCCTTCAACTAATACAATTTCTGAAATTCCAATAATAAAGTTACTGAAATTACATTATTACTAAAAATGTGCGGGGTGTTACATTCTTCCCTCCTCAAAGAACTTTCGTCCTTGAAAGTTCATTCTTGAAAAAAAAAAAAAAAAAAACTCCGAGGGTGTTACATTCTTCCCTCCTAAAAAAACTTTCATCCTCGAAAGTTCATTCTTGAAAAAGCTCCAGGTACTGGGCCTTCATCTCATCCTCTTGCTTCCAGGTAGCCTCCTTGAACTAGTGATTCTTTCACAGGACTTTCACAAAAGCAATTTCCCTACGGCACAATGTCTTTACCTCTCTGGCGGGAAATTCTACAGCTTCTCCTCAAAGCTCAAGTTATCATTCAACTACAATGACTCAAAGTCAACTACATGGGACGGGTCTGTCACATACTTCCTTAGCATCGAAACATGGAAGACATTATGAACTGAAGATAGTGCTGGGGGCAATGCAAAAATGGTAAGCTACGGGGCCAACTTGTTCCAGGACCTCGAAAGGTCCAATGAATCTCAGACTCAACTTTCCCTTCCTGCCAAACCTCAGAAATACCTTTCATGGGTGCCACCTTTAAGAAAACTTTCACCCCAGTCTCAAATTCTAGGTCCTTACGTCTTACATCGGCGTAGCTCTTCTGTCTGCTCTGAGCTGGTTGCATACGAGCTTTGATCTTCTGTATTGCCTCATTTGTGGTCTGCACTAGCTCAGGACCTAGCAACTTCCTCTCACCAACCTCACCCCGGCATACTGGAGACTTGCAACTCTTTCCATATAGGGCCTCAAATGGCAATGTGCTAGTGGCAATCTGATAGCTATTATTATATGCTAATTCCATTAAATGCAGGTGAGAGTCCCAACTCCCTAAAAACTCTAGTGCACAAGCACACAACATATCTTCCACTATCTGGTTCAGACGCATCAAATCGAGTACCTAATGCTAACTGGAGACTCTTTAAAAAAACTAGATGCAAAACGAGGGTCATCGTTTGACATAGCTAAAACTAGTACCAAAAGAGGTGTAATAACCCCTTCCATAAATAACTATGAAACTTAAGATGTTGAAAATCAGCAACACTTCTACACATTCGAGCTGAGAATTGTGGAAACGGTCATGAATTTAAGAAAGTCTTATATACTAAAAACATATATCTGAGCCTACCATGTCACAGGGAGAACTTCATATGTTCAGTGAAGAAATTGGTCATACTATATAATGTGTCATCTGAAGATACGTACCAGAACAAATCTAGTCAACTGAAAACTACTTCTACTCTAGAAGCGCCAACTGGGATGTCTTTCCTAGGGTCTACATGTCTGAGAATAACTCTGTCTAATTAAGTCTCACATTCATGAGAAACTCATTACGAGGCTCTATGCTGTCATGAGCTATAAAACTTGCTTGAGCCATCTTCATATTATTCTTTAGACTTGAAACAATCACATATCATTACTTAGATCCTGCTGCGAATGAGTCCAGAATTCCCCCCGAAAATGAGGTTTTGAAGTCCCTGGATGCTAAAGCATAAGTGAATTGATAACACATTTTCATAACCTAGTAATAACTGTAATTGATTCTTGAAGTCATTTTTTTTAACGATAAAACCTTCTTGATTTATAAGTCCTAGCTTGGATTACTCGTACTCCCTAATGCTAGTTAAATTATTGCCCATGCAAGAGAATACATACTATCTTGTAATGCTCCAAGCCCACTTTTAGTAACTTCTTACTATCAACTCAACTTTATTGCCAAGTCTATCCCTTATACCAATGGTTATATTGGAAAATCCAACTTACTTACTTTTGTGCATATACCATTATTCTCTACCTCGAGTTGGATTATTTTCTTTTCTCAATCAAATTGATGGTCTTGCTAGTTCATGTTTCAAACACTTGCACACAAAGTCAAAATCCCTTAAATCTTACTAATGCCCTCAATGTTTTACGTCTTAACTAATGAAGCCTCAACATAACATATTAATA